>NW_008236441.1:1109187-1115261 GCF_000691975.1 Corvus brachyrhynchos | reverse complement strand
GGATGCCTTCATGGTAAAAGAGTTGGACAGACTGATGTCCTGGGAGAGTTTGATCCGTGACTGGCAGTTGTTGCCAAAACTCAGAAATGTGAGGATTTCTGGGTAATAGATGATGGCTTAAAGCTGAATCTCCATGCCCTGTCTGGTGCAAGACCACGGGGATTGAGGGTGAGGCAGCCCTGAGTGCTGTCTGGTACCAGCATAGCCCTCAAGACGCTCCTCTGGCCAGGGCCACGTGTGCGCAGAGCAATCAGGGAGAGCAGACAGGGAGTAGCTGCTCTGCTGTTGGTCTTTCAGTCTTGATAAGTGAAAATACAGCTTGGCTGGGCTGAGGTGGCTTTATCTGTTCTGGAACAACAGCAGTGCTTGTAACTACTAGCACCACACAAATCTGTTCCTGCAGTTTCAACAGCTGGTTTATGGAAATTGTGTTGTAAAACTTTACTGTTAAAAGTTGCTTTTGTCACTTGTTATTCTCCATGGGGATTCCATTGCTTTCTCATGGGAGGAAAATGGGTGTATAGAGCAGAGCTTCTCCTTAGGAACTAGACGCAAAGATAGGGTTTTTTCTTTGCAGTAGTATAGCTGCACCTTCTTTTTCTGTTTCTTCATCACTGGTGTTTTTCTTACCTCAGAACTGGGCCCAGGGGGGTAATTTTTGAAAATGGCAAAGCTCATTTCAAATCTGTGTTACTCTGTGCTGTCATTGGTAATAGTGCCCCACAGACTTAAAAATGGCTTAAAAATGGAATCTTTGTCCTGCTTTAATTGCCATCTATATCTACTCTATCCTCTATTCTGTAGCTCTTCTTTTCTGGGTGGAACGACCCCACATGAATGGAATTCTCTTGAATTCTGCAACAGTGGTATCACGTTTTCAATTTTCTTCTTGTGTTTTATTCCATCAGGCCAGTTCCTTTTTAATTTTCATTGCTCTTCTATCTGATAAGCAAATTACAGCAGGTGAAGTCCTTGATTCCCGAGTACAGTGCTGTAACCAGCAAAGCCTGCACCTGTGGAAAAGCAGTGCCTGCTCACAAGTTGGCTTGAAAAATCTGAGTTATTTATTGATCAGCTCTACATCCTGACCCAGTGGCAGGTGAATTTATAATACTTTCATGCTAAGAAAACGGCTTATGTTTTGCACCTGTAGTTTCACTTGTAGCAGCATCTGTCTGCTCCTTTTTTTTTATTTTATAGATTTTAGTCAGTGCCAGCAAAATTTTCATGGTCATAGTGAGGTTTCAAGACTTTCCTTTTTTTACCTCCAAAGTCAGGAGTTCAGTTCTAAGGGTAGCAGGAGAGGTAAGGCTGGGGAGGGGGAGGCAAGGCAAAGCAGAGGTAATTTGGTTTGTACAAGATGCATTTTTTTACCATATTTTAAGGGAACTTGTGAATTCACTGTGGTGTCCCAAGCAAGTATTTTTGTGAAGCTCTAAGTGTTCCCCAGTTGTCAGGAGCAATTCTCTCAGTTCAGAAGCTTCACAGTTTTCAATGTATCTGCACTTTGGTATCATTAGAGTGGAGTAACTGATAACATTTTCTCTTTTACTTCCTCTAAATTGTAAAATAAAGTGGTTTCCTATTAGCCTCTACACAAGTGTCTTGAGCTGAGAACACAGAGAGGCTACAAGGGCTGGGAAATGCTATACTTGAATAACAGGTGTTTCCAGCGACCATGACTTACGGGTTTAATTTGGCAGGCTATGGATAAATGAGCTGAAAAATGTCAGTTCAGTCAGTGCTGAGAAGTTAATTGGTCTTTGCTTTCATGTGTATTTTTTTGTTTTAATTTTGTTTAAATTCACGTATCTCATGCTTTCAGCTAAATAGCAAGAGTTTGGTGTATGCAGAAGGTTAGGATTCTATATATATTGATGTAAGAAGGTTTAAACAACTTCACACTCTTGAAATAATTTTAACATTAAAATGAATGCTAGGGATGTGTATTTGGCTTTTATTAGTCACACCTGTTAAATTTTTTTGCTGCGTGAGAAGATATTTGATTTTAATTGTGGGAACACTTTCAAGAGTTTCAGATGTAAAAATAAAATAATGAAAACGAGATACGTTTATCTACTAATGTGTAGCTGTCAGTAACCTGCAGTTATTAGCAGCAAGTCAGCATTGGTTATTTGGTAATCATTTTATGATGATTTTATGATCATTTCAGTAGTGAAGGGTAGGCAAAGGCAGCAAACATTCATCTGGCATTTGAAGCACAAGTTGGAGTTGGAATTCTGCTTTCACCGTTGGAGCTGGTGTGCCACTAGTCTTGAACCTGTTGGAGAATCCATTTAATTTACACTCCAGGATTCAGTATTTTCTCCTGTTCTTCAATGGCCAACTTCAATATTTCTTTAAAAACCCCCAGATTCTCTATAGAAAGTACAATAAATTAAGATGTGCAGTAAATTTTGAGAGCATTAAGGTATACATGGTAAAATACAGTTGTTCTTTTTTCAAGTGGTATTTTGGACTCCAAAAAAGCAATTAATGAAAACCTAATGAAAACAGAGGAACGGCAATAATAATTCATACTGTCTATATGAGTTTGAGGGTAAAAAAACCCCCAAAATAAAATACTATTGAGGAATTGAATAATCAGAATTCTTGGCTGGGTCAAAGGCGGAGGTTTTTCCTTGCTGTACCTCCTGGAGCTTGTTCTTTCATCTGTTTCTCCCCATAGATGCTTATGGATATTTTTGTTTGTTTGTTTTTGTTGGGTTTGTTTTGTTTTTGGTGAGGGTTTTCTGATGAATGGAATATGAAAGTTGACTGATGCAATACCAGTGTGGAGCTGGTTTATATTCTAAATACCAGCACATTTCAAGGTATGTGACTAAAGAGGGGGAAGTAAGGCTGCTTCTCTAGTTCCCCTTGGAATTGCCTCTGAACAGGCTGTTACAGTTTAGCACGTTTTCAGTCTGTCTTAGTAACTACTTTAGTAACTGAATCGAATAAAAAAGTATCTGCCCGTTCATTAAAAGTATATTTCAAAGCTTTATGGAGGGTTAATGCAGAAGTTTATTGTTAGAGAGCACTGTGGCCACCTTTGAGAAGGATGGTGTTCTGATTGTAATTTTATGAAATGTGAAATAATGAAATCGCAGTCTGAGATAGGTAAAACACTCTTTTACAGCTCAATAAATTAGTTTTTAAAGTATTCTTGCATAAGTTTGATTTCCACTAATCATCAGCTCAAGTGCTATAACTGGCAGGAAAGAGATGCCGATTTCTGTCTTTTCTGGAAATGAAACTCCCCAAAGCAAGATGAAAAGAGGGATTTTTGGCAAACTGATACCTACATATGTGTGCACTTTTAAGTGGATTAACAAATTGCCTATAGAATATATAATATTTCTTAATGAGTCTTTCCTGAGTAAATCTGTGCTCAGTAATGTTGTGGACCTTAGGGAACACTTGGAATTTTTATTAAGTGCCAATTTTTAAAATCCATTCATTCAGTCCTGCAGTCATTACAACTCTTAAGCAAAGTATATTTGTGATTGTGAATAGAAATTTCACTAATGAATTCATTTAATGTAAAGGATATGCAAAGGTACCAAGTTTCAGATAACACATCCTTTTATGATCCTACAGCTTTGCTGCTTTTAATCATGAAATGGGTCAGAGGAAAAGGAGCAAATCAGTCTCTTAGGAAATTTGTTTTAAATCATGTACTTCCTGTACTTTATGAAATAAAGAATTTAAAGTAAGTACCACATTGAATGCATCAAAATGGCACACAAGTGATTTAAAAGACCTTCAGTAATTCATTTCCTCTTTTTATCCTTTAATAGACAGTTGATGTGTCTTCCACTACTTACTATCAAAAGGATGGCTTCCTCCCAGTAATATAATGCTTGTTTAACAAGAAATTGAATGTAGCCCACCAAAATGCAGACCTTTGCTAACATTTATTAACACTGCAATTCGGACAGTTTGAAAACTTCTAACGATATTTCTGCAGTGGTGTGCTGTCCTCATCCAACAGTCATGAAGACTTTCTGTAATCAAATCCAGAAGTGCACAAAGATGACTTTGTGGCGATGCTTTCTGTTCTCCCTGCATTCCATTGGAACAGCTCAGGACACAGAATCACTCATCACAAAGCTGATTATGAAAGCTACTTTTACTATGCAAGGAGTGCTGGTGTGATGTAAGTATATGTGTAATATGTAAAATTCACATTTCCAAAAGGTAATAAAATTGGAGGACCAAATGTGATACTCTATTCAAGTGTTCTGTGTATTGCAGTTTTGTTCAGAAGAGAGTAAAGTTCATAATTTAATGTGTCTGAATTTTAAGGTATAATAACTGCAAATTGTGGCTTGGAAAGGATTTGTTTTTCTCAATTACTAGAATGAAATATTTTATTTCAAGGTGCTTTTAATGTTGTTTTTAGTTCATTAAGTAGATAGCCTGTTTTAAGGAAGCACAGAGAAATAATAAAGCGCAGCTGTGCATGCAGTAAAATTAATAAAGCTTACCTGTGTAAGAAAATAACCATGTTTATAATGTTCCATTTCACCCAGTTTATGTAAAAAATGTGGTTATTGCTATCCAAAGGCCCTCTGTTGTGGCCATGATGGTGTTACTGAATCACAGAATAATTTAGACTAGAAAGGACTAAAGAGGTTGTTCAGTCCAACCTGTTCTAGAAGATCCAGTTTTGAAGTTGTATCAGGTTGCTCAGGATCCTTCCTCAAAAAATGCAGTTAAATGCCCTTAAAAATTGTCTCTGAAATATCAAAATCATGTCCAGTGAGGAGGCTGGAAACTGTTCTTTCTGTAGATTACTGGAAGTTTTGCATTCCATTGCTTATTGAATCCAGATTGAATTTCTGATGCCTGCTCTAGCTGTGGTGATACACCTTGTTGAGTGTTCTGTATTATGGACTGGAAATAGGGTTGTGATAGGAAGTGTGAATATGGGAGTATTTAATGTGAGTCAGTATTAAAAGCCAGCCAAATCAATTGCTTATTCCATTTCCAGTATTGGCTTTTTCAACTTTAAGATGCTCAGGATGAAGTGTGCTGGCTCAAACTGTCCAAAATTAGAGCTGCCGTTCTCTGCGAAGTCCCAAGATTGTGATGTTAAAGGAGGAAACTGTCATGGAACCACAAGCTCAAAATACTAGTTAAAGACATGAGAAACGATATTTTTTGTCTTGGCATTTTTGCTAAACTTTACCTGCTTGCCATGGCAACACTGCAATTTACTAGTCATTTTTTTAATGAAAAATATAGGCAAAAGTGGAAATTCTGGGAATTCTGATGCTGGGAACTCTTGGGGGAGTGTGTGCAGAAGCTCCTGCTGGAACATGTCAATAACTTCACTATTTCCAGCTGGGTTTGCAGTGAATAATAAAATCAGTCAGAGGGGAGAGCTGTCCTTGTTAAGTGCCTTGGGTTTTGTGCTTTCTGTCTGACTGGAGCAGCATTTCTGGCATAAATGGGAGAGTCAAGAGGAAATGAGGAAAACACTATTAAAAAAAAAGAGCTGCTCATGTCACTGTGTGCTGTGAGTGCTCCTATGGGTCTCTGAAAGCAGAGAGATAAATCAAAATTTGAAAGCTGTTGGCTGTCAAATATGCAGAGAGACCTTTATTTTTCTAGACTTCATCCACAGTTTAAATATTTCAATGCATTTCTAAGGCATTTGAAAAAATACTTTCTTAAGGACTCCTGAAGGCTTCAGTCTGAAATCTCTTGTCTTCAGTGCAGGACCAACCTGCTGCTGACTTCCAGTTAGCGTTGCCAGTTTGGGGATTATCCACTGAAAAGTTTAGTTGGATGTTTTGGAGCTTTTTTGCGAGAATAATTAAAACCAGTTAGAGATATTTAGCCCAGGAACAGTAACTAATACAGCTGCATAAATGCATGTGATGGCAAAAGACTTGTACAGAACTCTGAACTGCTGCCTCTTACCTGTTCCTAAAAATAGAGAAATCAATTAAAATGAAGGGTGCAGAGGAGAGAACAGTAAACAAGTTAAGCAGGAAGCCCAAGAGACAGCACAGTTTTGCATTTGAAGATGTTTGTAATACCTTTTTATACTCCTTTCAGCA
>NW_008236441.1:1088226-1109153 GCF_000691975.1 Corvus brachyrhynchos | reverse complement strand
CAGCAGGACCATCTTGAAAATATTGTGAGGGAGAAAAGGCCTTCTCTAAGTGATTGAATATGAATGAATATTAAAAGGGATAGAAAAAGAAAGCCAGAGTTAATGAATTGCTAGTTTGGGACAGAACCTGTATTTCTATCAATAAATTGGTTGGGGCCTGAAACACTCAATCAAAGATAATACCAATGTAAAAATCTTCTAATAGTACAGTTGAGAAGATGGTGTGAGGTCGTGGCAGGATCATGAGAGATTAGAACATAGTGGCAGAAAAAGCAAAATTCAGCCAAAGTTTTCTGAATAAGCAAAGCCTACCCATGAGGTGAAGTGAAGGAGGAAATAGAGCTTTGGGAAGTGACTGAAGCTTCCCTGCTTTACTGTAATTAAGAAAAAATTGGAGTTAATGTTTTAGGGTAGAATAAGTAGAAAACTTTTTACAAAGGGTGACCAGAAAACCAACTTGAGTTTCTTCAGCCTTTACTTAAGTTTTGCTGAGAGACAGCAAGCTTGTGCTGGTCAGGAACTGAACTGCTTATAAAGGCGTGTCACCCCTGTGCTGGGCAAAGCTGGGGTTTGTCCTGGGCATCTGGTGCTGAGTCTCAAAGCTGGGACAGAAGGGCAGCTGTTTCAAAGGGCACTTGGGTTTGGGTCTGGCAGTAATGAAGAGTCTAATGAAGTGCAACAACTAATTCCATTTACATGCCTGCTTGTAGGGGTTCATGGGAAGCACAAAGCTCAGTGTGTGGAAAGCATTCATAGTGAGGTATCCCTGCTGCCTCCTCTCTGGGTTAGTGTGAATTATTGATAGTTTATGAACAGCTCAGTCAAGCCCAGCTCTCATTTGCATCTCTACTGCTAACAAGGTATTTGCAGTTTCAGATCAAGAGAAAGTGGTCGGAAAGCCAGGGAGGGAGTCGAATCCTTTGGAGTCCTTGGAGACGTTTCCCTCAGCTGTACAGGCTGGGTTTGGGTGGAGGAGGGAGAGCAGCCTGGGGACAGCAGGGCAGGACAAAGGGTCCTAGGCAGGGGGCTGTGATGGCATTGCTATTTCTGTATTCTGTTCAGCAAAAATGAAATCAGTTAACCAAATACCACAGCAGCAGAGACAGGATATGAACCTGTGTTGTATCAGAAGCTGTCTACAAAGGCAAATACAGATGTGTAGTTTAATATAGGTTGTGCTTAGAGGAAAAAAAACATACAGATAATCTAAAGAGGGCTTTTCTGAAGCAATATTTTATTTAAAATTGAGGAGGAAAATGATGGATTGAGCACCTCAGAGTGAGAAGTTAAAAATACCTCCTTCCCCCCGCCCCTGAAGCCTCCTTTCCTTCAGCAGCCTTTTTAGGCATAGCAGCCATGCAATTAATTGAAGTTCACTAGGAGCCTGTAATGAAAAGTCTAACATCATGTAGCTGCTTTCATTAATAATATCATTGTCTTTTGTCAACTTTAATAGCAATTGGGTTTATCCAGCTGGAAAAAGTTAGACAAAGACAGATAGACAGGCAAGTCTGTGTACTGTCAATTGACTTAAAAAGAAATGCAGGTTTGCTTTTTAAAATATATCAAACCTGACATTTTATTCAATTTTTGGGTTCACTTTTTGGGTTCACATTTCAAACTCTGTATGTGGATACTGTCAGAAGTTTGGCTAATGGAATGAAGAAGTAGTTGTGGAGGACCATGGATGTCACTTAATGGGGGCTGCTGGTTTGGGGTTTTATCTTGCTGTAAAGATAGATATCTTGGCAACTTAAAAGAGCTAGAAATGAAAGGGAAAATTGAGATCACAATTAATATTTGGCAAAACGTTTAAGTAAGAATTATATTCTTTTCTTGGATTCTGTAATAAATTCTGTAAAATTTATATCTACAACAGGACTTTGAACACCATCCTGTTAATTAGGGTGTTAGTATAATTTTAGTCTCCTAACTGTGAAGTGATAAATAATGTCAGCATGCATGTCAGTGCATCCCTTGGCAATCACAACTTCCCAGGAACGCGTGTTTGAGAGTTACTGGGGGATGAGGAGTGCTGGTTAAACGCTGATCACCGGAGCAAAGCCAATCCATCATTATTATGCCCCAAGCAGGCATTGTGTTATTGAAAGTCCTGGTTACCTTTGTTTCCTCAGGCTGAAATTGTTCTGTAAGTCATCTTAGTGTTAATTATTCAATAATGATATTGAAAACGTACTTTGCAATCACCCGGGTGTGTTCCATCATTGTGGTTTTGTGCTTCATTAAATAGTAATTGCCTGGAAGCAAATGATATCAGGTGTCAATCTCCACAAAGATGCATTGGTTTGCTCTTCACTGCCAGATTAGGAAGTGATTGGAAATTATTTTCATCGTTTCCTCATTCTTTTGGCATCTAGTGTTTTGATTAAGTTAAATGACAGCTGTTTAATAGCAATGTTTAGTTATAATCTGGAAGGCAGCAAGGGAGTGATTGCTTTGCTGATGGCTCCAGTGTGGTGGCTGTAGTTCTGTTCCCTGATGTTCAGCATTTTGTGTGTTCTTTGTGTGTGGGATGGGTAATACATCTTGAATGGTGGTGGTGAGCAATTTCAGCTCTTCAGAGGGACAGAAAGGTCTTGAAAGAAGCCTTTTTAAAGAGGGTTTTATCTATTAAGTGTGAGCTTGTTTGGTGCAGTTTCTCAGCAGCAGTCACGGGCACAAAGGGGAGGGAGATCCCAGTGATCTGAGTAATCATAACAGTGTGTTTGGTGAAAATTAATGCTAGTGTTTTCAACAGTGCTGGAGATCAACACACTGATGGAAACAAAATATTTTGAGGTAAAGCAGTGGAAGGAGTATCAAGGGAACCATGAACTAAAATCACAGAACCATAGAATGGTTTGGGTTGGAAGGGATCTTAAAGCCCATCCTGTTCCATCCCCTGCCATGGGCAGGGACACCTTCCACTAGCCCAGGGTGCTCCAAGCCCCGTCCAACCTGGCCACATGGGGCAGCCACAGCTTCTCTGGGCACCCTGTGCCAGGGCCTCCCCACCCTCACAGGGAAAAGAATTTCTTCTCAGTATGCCATCTAACCCTGCCCTGTGGCAGTGGGAAGCCCTTCCCACGTGTCACTCCAGACCCTTGTAAATAGTCTCTCTCCGTCTTTCTTGTAGGCTTTCTTCAGGTCAGGATGGGCTGTTGTCAACCCTACCCAGAGTGCCACATCCCTGTACACGGCAAATTTTTACTCTCTGAGGCCAAGGAGGTGGTCCCAACCCATTTGATTGTCTGCATTTAGTTGCATGGCTGCATTATTAGGAAAAAAGTGGATTTTTTGTTAGTCCAAAAAAAATTGTTAGTGTCATACCAAGTGTTCTTAGGTAGTTAATTCTGCCAAGATCCCCGTTTCTAGGGGCAGAGGTGAGAATTCAGAGGTGATATTTGGCATCCTGAGTCTTGCTGTAACTCTCTTGTTTCAGATGAAGCAAAGCTGGGCTGTGTATTACACAATTTGGCATTGACTAGGATGATCTCAAGGCATTCATGAGTGTACAGGATACAGAGCAGCCAGGAATCATGAAGCTTGGTTGTCTGTTGTCTACTGGGCAGGTGTTCTGTGCAGTTAAGGAAGTGTCAAATTTCCTTGTCATCATTTGATAGTTCTGCAGTGCCTGGGCAGAATTCCTGCCTGCCTTGTTGCATTCATTCTTAGGCAAGGAATTGACTTGAATTTGGGGCTACTCCTTTCTGAGTGCCATTATGCTTCCACTGCTTATAAGTTTTGTCTTCAGGAGCTTTTCTTTGCCCTGTAATTTACTTGGTCTTGAGTGTAAGTTGGTAGAGTAAAAGCCCCCACACTTCCTTGTCTGTGTGGGGCTGTGGGAACTGACACTATATTATCTCCAAGAAGAGATAATTCTCAGTTCAAAATATGCAAATAATCACTGTCAAGTAGCACCTTCCAAAAGGGCACAGTAAAACTGACATTTTTTTTCTTGCTCACTGAATAGTATTCAGATGCTTTGTAGTAACAAAATTAATGTTTATTAATAGCTTGTCAGAAGAAATGGCACTGACTAGGATGGGAAGCAATAGGGACTGTGAGATGTTGACTTCACTGGAGTATGAACTGCTGTCTGTCTTGGATTAATGTGCAGTGGGAGGAACACCGAACAAGTGGCTGTGTTTGACCCCGCCCAGGTGTGCAGTAGAGAGAAAATCTGCAAGTACTGGTGAAGCTGATGTCCCTCTTGATAAGGATTTCTATCATTATATTTTTTTAACATTACCTATCTTCAGGGCTGCACTAAGGGAAGGATGTCTCAGCTGCAGAAGAACACAGGAATTGATGCCTTTGACTTGGCATCAATTTGGGTTTATCATATGGTATCTTCCCTATGGTAAGCACAAACTTGCTTTGAAAAATAACACGATAGTGACCAAGTTTTGTAAAACTGAAAACCTATACTCTGTTTTTTACTAAAGTTAAAGAGTATATAGTGAGTTCTGATAGTTGTGTACTATTCAGAATACTGGAAAATCCCTCTTTTTCATCTAAATAGGTGATTGACAAGCAAACATTACACTTTGCAGTGTGGACATTTATCCTCGTTAACTAGTACTGCTCCTGAGAAAAACAGTGAAAATAGTATTTTAAAATAAAATAATAATGCTAATAATGTTCTTTAAATTATTAAGAACACCTCAGTCAAAGTTTTTCTTTGATACTTGCTTACAGAAGTATTGCACAAATGCACAGAAGTGAAAATACTTGTGCTTTCTCTGTTAAGAGCATTGGAAAGAGTTAGGAGCAGAGATGGTCCATGCGTGGCATTTCTGCAGGAATTTGCTTGTGGCAGTTGTGGTGCAATGCAGACTATTTCCCTTGCTCCAAAATGCACACTTTGGGTTTAGGAGATGCCCTGCTCTAGGGTGAGCCCTCAGTGAGAGTGGGTGTCCCTGGAGCCAGGTGTGAATATCTGTGACAGGGAGGGTTTGGGCAGGTTGGATCCTACAGCTCCTCAATTAGACACTTTGGAATCTTCTTGTGACTCTTTTAAAATGTTCATGGTTTTGCTCATGAGATTTTGGGGCTGAGAGAATTACTTACTGGTTCTGAAAGACTGAAATGTTGTCAGTAAAAGTGCTGTGAGAATGCCCCAAAAACCCCATAACTGAAGACTTTTAATTTTGTCTTCACTGGGGGGTGCCACTGGAGTTTATTAATATGACTAATAATAACAGGAGTAACTTTCATTCCTTTCAGTATGCAGATTAAATACTGATTAATCACTTGATGATTGAGCAAAGTCCAGCTGGAAGAACCAAGTGGTTCTGTTCTTGAAAACTGTTGTTATGTGCATGAAACCTGAAAGGGAGTTGTGGGCACATTTAGCCTTTCATGCTCAATTTTGCTACTTCAGTAATTTCAATTCAGGGTTGTTTTGAGTTCAGTTTTTTTTTTCTTTGCACTGTGGAATATGAATCTTGTTCTACTCTGTTCACCACACAATAAGAAGATGTTAGAAAATGGAAGTTAGAAAGTATTGCTGTAGCCATGCTTTCATTCTCTGGCACTCACTGTGCCTGAGGTATGTATTTCCAAAATTTCCCATGTGAAATGTAGTATCCAGACAGCAGGATCTTACAGCTGCACGACCAGTGTGGTGGGTAGCAATCTGTACTTGTAGGTATACCAGAACACCCTTTTAAGCAAAAATATCCACCTATTACATGTGTGGCCAAATTGATTTAGTTCTAAACGTTCCTGCATGACGCACTTCCAAATTATCTAAAGAGTATGGTGACTGGTCCAGAGGTGCAATGAGCTGGTTAAAGTAGTTGCTGTAATTGTAGCTTTTGATCCATGGTATTTATTGATGTATTTTCTGATTCTTTTATCTTGTATCAGTGACTCTGGGTGATGCATCAACTATCAGAATTCAGGGCTTTTCACTAAAAATGATTGGCTTTTTTTTGTGGGAGAGCTTGGAAAAAAGAATTTCTACAGCAAAAGTAGAAGGAGCTTCTATGTTTCACTTCTGATTAAAGACTATTTTTGCAATGGATTTTTTAGTTATGTACCTTTTAGCTACATCTTTATACAATCCCCATGATAATAAACAAGTAAAATACTGCTAGAATTTTCCTACACACGTTAAGAAACATTCAAGGAAGATGAGCATTGCACTTGTATTGATAATCTATAGTCTGAACTCATCAGTGTTTCACATTTTTGTTTCTGGCACCTTAAAGACTGAGAATTTCATTAAATTCAATACAGTCTGAAGTACCAGATCTGTGTTAAGAATAAAGCAGGTTTATCACATGAGTGCAGTTCTTTCTTTCTCCAATACCTTTTGTTAACATTTTGCTCTTCTCAAATTGAGGGGAGACATTGGGGGGGAAAAAAAAAAAATCTCTTTTTCAGAAAGATTTCTAAATGTTGTTCCAGTCCTTCCCTGAAATGCCTTTGAAATAGAAAGCATCTGTATCTCCTCTGATCAGGTGCTTAATGTGCTCAAAGAACTACCCAGAAAGCTGGGATGGTGAGATGATAACAGCAATGATGACTAAAATACATGCAAGTTACTTAACTGCAACTTCTTGATGCTTTTAATATTTTCCATTTTTTTGGTGACATCTTCAATAATTTTTTCATCACAGTTTGAAGCAAAAAGGCTTGATTGGGGTGTAGGCTTTCTGGAATACCTGGGGAGAGAACACTAAGTGCTACATTAGGCGTTCACTTACGGAATTGCAGCAGATCTTTCTTTTCTAAGGTTGCTCAGTATTGTTTTCCACTTAAAGCAAACTTAGACCTTCAGTGTAAGTACACAATCCCAGCAGTTTCCTGCTTTTCCAGATCATTAAGACAAATCACATGAGAGATGACCAATCTGTAGCCTTTGGGAACAAGGCTTAGGGGATATTGTGCCTCAGTCTGTTCTCCCCTCTTCCCACAACCACTGATTTTGGCAGTTTCCAGCTGGATTTGAAAGGCAGACTGAAATTCTGTTCAGAAAAAGTGATTGACTGCAAGAACAATACACCAAAAGGTTCCTCTCCTGGGCCCACAGGCTGTCAGGTTCCAGAATTCCATGGTCTGCTTCTTAGCAGCCCTGCTGTGTCCCACAAATCCTGATGGGACTGGACGTGGTAAAGGGACAAGGTTAGATATTAGAAAGATTAGGTGTTAGAGGAGTATTGGATATTGGGAAGAGATCCTGCTCTGTGAGGGTGGGCAGGCCCTGGCACAGGGTTCCCAGAGAAGCTGGGGCTGCCCCATCCCTGGAAGTGTTCCAGGCCAGGCTGGATGGGGCTTGGAGCAGCCTGGGCTAGTGGAAGGTGTCCCTGCCCATGGCAGGGGGTAGAATGAGATGAATTTTAAGGTTCCTTCTAGCCCAAGTAATTTCATGATTGTCTGTCAAGGACAAAAGGGATTAATTTACCTGTTTTCCTTTGTGTCAGATTTTCCCATTTTACTGTTTTGTTTTTTTTTTTCTCAACAAAAAAGGAAATGCTTGTAATAACAAAACTGATAGCAGATTTCCATTCTGAAATCACTCAGCCTGTTTTTAATTGGGTGGATTTCAAGTCCACTTTCACCTTTTATAAAGTATTTTCTATGGAAGATTGTTTCAGACTTAGCTCCATATTTGGGATTATAGTTTAGAAATCCAGTACTTCAAAAATGTTCTTTAAAAATGGTAATAAAATGGTAATTATTATGCAGAGAAGTATGAAAGACATAAGTAATTGAGGTGTTGCTGGTCAGTAGGGTTTGTTTTGGACCTCGTGCATTTATATTTTGGCTGTATGTAGAAAAAGAGTCAGAACATATTTGTGGATTCAACTTTCCTCATGTCTATTAAGTTGTTTAATGGAGTGTTATTAAAAAACAAAAGCTTGAACCACAAACGAAATCCCACAACAAGATTTATATTTAAGATTCATGATACACTTTATTTGCACAAAAAAAAAAACTTGCTTTTCAACCTTCTGGAACTCTTGGTCTTAAGGAAACTGATGATTTTAAGATACAGCCTTGCACAAATAAGCTCTTCTTAAAACCAAACAATTTGGCCGTCTTTGGCCATCAAATGTACATCAATTGTGTGCTCCATTAGGTGTCACTTTTTTGTAGGGAAGGCTACATAAATCAGGAGTGTCTTCCCCAGAAGAAATTAAGCTATGAAGTTTTATTGCTTTTTTATTACTGAGCGTATCATGGTATGATATTGTTTAATGAAATGTGGCAGGCTTTGCTGGAAGAAATATAGTGGCTACAACAGCTTTTTTTGCATTTAACAAGATAAGGTGCCAGTGTTTTATTTTCAGGATACAAAATGATTGTTTAGTTTGGACACAGATCTAGAAATCCATCGTAATGTATACATGTATATTTTTGCATCCATCTGGTAACTTTTTCATTATTTCTTTGATAGATCTTCAAAATGAGTTTCCAATTTTTTTTTTAAAGAGAAAAAATTCCCAATTAAAAAGATCCATTTTATTGTGTATACATTGGGAATAAAACTGATTTTGTTTTACTGTGTCCACTCACCCTCCCCAGGAAAGTACTTTTGGTGTCCTAGACCCCAAAACATTGCCAAAAGGCTTTTTCTTTTCTCAAACTTTAAAAGTATTCATTAAATATGCATTACTTAATACATATATATATGTATATATATGTAGTGTTTAGTGATTTATTTTTAACAACCTTAATTAATTTGGTGGGGTTTGGGTGTGGTTTGTTTGTTTTTGTTTGTGTTTTTGGGTTTTTTTTTGTGGGTTTGTTGTTTTTTTTTTTAATAATGTACTCTGTTCATCCACTGTTTTTGCCAACCCCTTGTCCAAAACTGATCACCTTAATTAATTCCTTGGTCACTTTTTACCTGCAGATACACTGGTGCATATTTAGAATTGAGCACTTAACAATATTGTGCAGTATCAAAGGGATCTTGAGGGTCCTTTCATTTTTGGAACACATTCAGCCGAGTGGAACAGTCATAGTGCTGCAACTGAATATTTTCTGCAGCAAATATTCCAGTCATTCTACATGGCTGGAATAGATTTAAAATACAAAATTCCTGTACTTAGTGTTTTAAAATCTACATTTCAGTCAGTGATTTTGACTGAAATGAACTTTCTGCTGAGAGTCCTGTGTTAGAGTGGTTCAAGATAAAGTGTCGCTTGTTATGCTATTTATGTCTGCAAAATACAAGTGGTTAGGAATTTCCTGGTGCATTTATTAATTCTCTATGTGAATGGTGGCATGAGGTTAACCTAATGGAAAGTTCTGCTGTTAATACCTGTGTGGAGTGTTTTTAAGAACTCTAAGTGCCTACAGCTGTTTGCTGTAAACTTAAAGTAATAACTTGCATTATTTTAATTGGCAGGTTCTGAAATGAGGAAGTACTAAATTAGCAGTGGTTATTTCTTCAAATAAGAAAGAAAATGCCAATGTGCTTACAGCAGGAGTAGGATCTCTTCAAAAGGGTAGCATAAAGAAAATCTTTCACTGTTTTTCTTTTTTAGTCTCATTCTCTGTCTACTCGAGATCGTAAACTTTAATGCCATTTTCACCTGCTACAAAATACAGATCTTTCTTGGGGTAGCAAAAGCAAAGGGGGAAACAAACCCAGCCCAAAAGGCTCAGTGATGAGAACAATATTTTTTCAAGTTCAGTTACATAGCTGTGCCTTCAGAAGTGAGCAGAGTTTCTCAGTATCACTGGGAAGCTGTTTCATCCTCTGGCCTTTTTTCCAGGCTGTGTTCAGACAGGCACTGTCGCTTTTCCCGTGATCCACTTAGGGCATGTCAGGGAAGAGATATTTTCATTAAGTACCTCTGATCACTGAGACTCATTTTAATTGATGGTTTATAGTGCTACTTTGTGATTCACCTGATTAAATCCTCTCATCCCCTCAACTATGAAGGATATTTAAGTAAATGGGTATTATTTCCTCACCTGTTTCTGAGTATCTTGGCTAATGGGAATACAGTTGCTCATGTATGTCTGATATTAGTGATTGTGTCAGTGATTTAAAAATAGGATCACTTCCTGCTTTTAATTTTGTATCTGTTCGTTGTCCTTCTGTGTAGTAAGAAGGAAGAATATACAGTATTTTAGGCTCTGTTATATCATTTTGAATGGCTTCAGTGGTGGTGCTTTTCAGCAGCCGAAGTTCATCGGTTTGCAAAGTAATCAATGTGTGCAATATAAATATAACTGTTGTTGCTTTATAACTGAGTCTCTCAAACACTGTTCTGTTTCAATAACTCTCTGCAGGGAGTAATTGTCACAGAGGGGTCTCATTTCCCAGTACAACTTAGAAAATAAGTGAGGTGTGAGGCTGGAAAGCCTCCAGGCAAGGAGAGATTGTCATTGTTGGCTGTGTTCATCTATTGCATGTACAAGGTTGCAGGGAGCTGCCTTGATCACTCCTCAGTAGTTTTGTTGTGATTTTGTTGTGCTTTTTTAGAGCCTGAATGGTCTTAGTGATTTGAGATTTCCTTTAAATTTAACGCAGAATGCTGAAGGAGTCAATAAAATAACTTTTAGATGGCAGAACTGGAAGAATTTTGTGTGAATTGCCACAGGACTTTCCACTTTTTATTGCATTACTTGCTTCATTTGCTCTTCTCCTTCATGTAATGCCTAACATCTGCTGGGTAGGAAAGAATGCAGAACAGGAAACTTCTTCCATTCCATCTTGTCTTAATATTTTACCTTTCTTCATTTGTAGTTGTACAGCAGCGTGTTTGTTGAGAATTAGGAGGTAAGAGTTCAGAAAGACTGCTTTGCTTTAATGCAAAGTATTTGCTACAACTCAGATCAGGATCTCTGAAACATGGCTGCTTTTCCGTTTGGAATTTGGAGAAGCTGTTCTGAGAGACACAAGGTTGGTTCATTGTGGTCCCTGAAAAAGGTGGTTGGGTTTTTTTCTGTTCTGTATAAAGGTTTAAGGTTTCTGCTGCATTAATTGAGGCATAGTGTTCAAAAAAATTAACTTAATCTAAATCTGGTCATCACTGTCTTGAAGTGGCAAGGTTCATGCTTAAGTTTATATTTAATTCCAAATTACGACTTCTTAAGAAAGAGTCACAAGCCACTAAATTGCTCTTATGAGACACATTGGTTTGTCTTTTCCTTGAGGTCCAAGTGTGGTTTGTACATCTGTGGCTGGTGAGATTGAGTCCTACATGGTTCTGTGTAATTAAACTGTGTATTATGATCCCAGTCCTGGTCAGTGTCCAGTATTGAATATTCTGTGCCTCAGAGTAGCTGATGTGTGTTGGTGTGTGGCCATATGAAGCTTTGCAATACAGTTGCATAAAAATAATTTGATTTCAAGCTGTTTAATTTGCCTGCTTGCAGATAAAACTAACTATCCTGCCTTCTATCTGGCTGTTATCTTTTTCTCTGTCAGGGGTGGGGGTGGTTGGGGTTTAGGTGTTTTGGCTTGGGGTTTTTGTGGTACCCAGATTTCTTTTCTGTTCTTTTTTAGTTTATGAAATGATATTATGAGGATGATACTTGCCCAAAGCGTTCTTAATTGCAACTGGAATACAATGCCTTTTGCTTTCCCTAGCATGTGTCTGTATAATAAAAACAGTTCTCTCCAGACAGAGTTACAAATTCTGTTTATTATTGAGATATAATACAGATCTCTTTACAGAACATGCGAGCAAACAGAATGGAGGCTGAACTGTTCTCTGCACAAATGGGAGACTTTGCACCGCTCTTGCTTCGTTTGCTGATGAAAGTTTGAAGGCATTTACCTGTCAGGAAAGAAAGACTCATACCAAGGAGTTTTCTACCGAGCCAGGATTGTTGTCTTTGTAGTCCAAATACATTTATTTTTAATGCAGACTGCAGTATGTCTAGGGAGAAGTACATCGCTCGCAGGAGAGATTTAAAAATAGGATTGTCAACTTCCTAATGTGTCCTTACTTTTGAGCTTTCAACATCTGACCTAAGTATGCTGTGAATCAAACAAAAATCAAATTATAGCAGCATACCTATTGTCTCCTGCCCTGATGTACTGCAAGGAAGCAAAGTAAGGGAGAAATAAAATCTCTTTTTATTGCAGGAAAGTCAGCACTTGAAGGACAGTGCTTCTAGTTGAATGCAAGGAGTGGAGATTGGAGGAATATTTCTGTAGACAAATTCAATATGTTGAGACATTTAAGTGTAATGAAATTTGAGATAAAGTTCTGTGACTTTTATTGATGAAATACTTAGCTTGCTACAGGAATGCAATATTACCATGGGATGTTTGCACTGCTATATAAAACATTCTGAATGTTTGAAAGTATGATTTATAAGAAAAAGTGTTTTGTTTGAAAGACTGGCTTTTTTAATATGCAGTGAAAGCATATTACAAATTAGGCTTTCAACTTCTTTATTAGTTACTGCATTGGAACTGTTTTGACAAAGTTATCATTTATATTTTTGTGAAAATTAGAGCTACTTGTCCAATTCTTTATGCTTCATAGTGACTACCAAAATATTCTTTTTGAACTGCAGAACTTGATGTCCCTAATAGGGAACCAAGAGATTTCTTTGAATGCTTTGCAGTTCAGAAGCTGATGGAGGACTTAATTTTGACCCAGATGGTGGTAATAAGTACAGCAAAATCTCCAGATGCTTTATTTTTTAAAGATGATTGACAAATAGGGTTTTTAAACGTTTTGGCTTGATTTCCAACCCACGGATCTGGAGGAAGGGCAGAAAATCTTAAATTACTTTGAAGAGCCATTTTAACTGACTGGGGTTTAGATAGAGATTACATTAATAGGCATGGATATTGTGTAAATTATTTGTGTAAGTTCTTGTATTATTTGCTTCATTGTGAAGGTGCAAAAGAAAGAGACTTCTATCATTAGGGTTTTTAACATGGAGGAGGGGAAAATGGCAGCTCTGAGGGTCAGCAGGCATTTAAAACGTTTCAGTTTGGTACTTGGCTGTATTGAGATATGGGCTCTGACAGTGCTCAGGGTTACTGTGTGAAGTCTTTCTGCTAATTAACTGGTGTTTCCAAGTTGTGGAAGTTTCTAGGGTATAACTGATGAAATACCATTGTTCTGAGGCTAAATGCATATCTAAGCCTTACTGATGTGAGCCCAACATACTCTAATTTCACAAGCACTACAGAAGAAACTTTGACCAAATTTACCTTATTGCACTGAAAATCAGCAATAGGATATGAATTGAGTTATGGCAGAAACTGTTAAAAAAGGCAGCTGAGTTGAATTACAGACAGGCTTGGGAACCTGGCTGCAAGTGGAAATTGAAGGCAATCAGCTAAAACCTTTGCACGTTGAGGTGGTGGCCCAGAGAGGCTGCAGAGTCCCCATGGACTTTGGAGATACTCAGTATGTGACAGAAAATGCCCTGAGCATTCTTTTCTGGATGACCCTGCTGTGAGCAGAGGCTTGGGCTGGATGGTCTCCAGGGTCTCCTTTCAAGCTCAGTTATGATTGACAGTTATTCAGTCATTCTGAGAACAACAGATCCCCCTGAACTTGACCACAGAAATGAAAAAGTACTGTTCATCAGTCCAGGAAGCCTCCTACAAGTTCTTTATTCAAATTTCAAAGTGAGCTTGAGGCTGTATTTGAAAGCTACATGAATCAGTTCAGGCCTTTGATAGTTTTCCATCAAAATACATTACTGCATCAGAGTACATTAATATATTAATAAAGATGCTGTTAGTTCTCGTATCCTATAATTGATACTGACTGTGAGTCTTAAACACACTAATTTGACACTGTGTTTTTGCTGTGGAACATGCTCGTGTTTTAAATCCTCAAACCAAGCGGAAAACCTAATTAATACACAGAAAGTGTGCGAGCTTAACGAACTTGGTAATTTTCCTGAGTTCTCACAGTTAGGATATAAATAAAACTAAGAAATCTTTCCATGTCAGGAAATAGGATTCACTAAATACTTTAAGGGAAAGCATTCACCCTAAAATACCCAAACTGCAGTTCTCTGGGGAAGAGCTGAAAATGAGGGAGAAAATTTTATTTTTTTGCATCATAAGTACTGTGCAGATGCAGTCATTAAGGTATCTGCAATAAAAGCTTTATTTTAAGTTAAATAGAAGTTACCCTGCAAGTGGAATTTAATGAACAAATATTTTATTAGGATTCAGAATGTCTCTGATTCTTTCCCTTGGTTAGTATGAAAAAGGCAAACCTTTGGCAATCTTTGAGCTTGTTGCTATGATTTACTCTGGAGAAAAATGGATATTTAACTTAGGCAGGATGAGGGGGCATCTGGTGAGCTCTGCATTTTGGATACAAAGTACTATATGAAATATTCCATCTCGTATTTAATGATGGGTTATTAGAATGAAAAAGAAGTTTGTCAGCTAACTGGCTGCACAAGTGGAGTTCCCAGGGGATAGCTTTGCTTCAGATACAGAAAAATTAGGTATTCTGCAGTTCAGGGTTGAGTCCCACAGAATTAATCCCTTCTGACTAAAACAGGTTTTGAGAAAGATTGCTGAACTCTGGAGGTCTCACTGCCGAAGCAAGAACTATTCTGTTTGTGACACTCTCAGCAAGTTCAGGCATGGATGAACGGATCGTCTTTTACAGCTCTTACTGAGCAAGGAAAATCAATTAGGAGTTTAAATGGATCCAAAGAACTGCTTAATATTTCCGTGAAGGCATGTTTTCTCTAACTGGGAGTGAGGTACCCAGCCATTCGTTGTTGAATGGGAAATGCTCATTTCCTGTCAAACTACCACAGTTTGAGAAACATTTCACTTGAATTATGTGTAATCATTATTATTTTTAGCTTTGGGAGGATGAGGCGACTGAGATCAGTATTTTGTGCTGATCAGATTATCACATCATCCATAAATTCTGTGATAGATCCACTTCTACCTTCCAAAAGTGTTCCAGTTCTGTTTCAGCAGAAACATACTGATGTGTTGAACCTAACTTCTCTCAGCCAGGCCGGAGTCAGGTTTTCTTGATGTTCTTGTGCATCAGGACTTCATATTTCATCTGAAGTATGAGGCAAGGAGGTGGAAGCCAGCCGTGCAAAACTGCAGCCTCAGCCAGGAGCTATTTGAGCTGTTGAATGTCTAACTCTGGTAGAGCTAGGATTAAATAAGGCTCTCAAGTTGCATCAGTTCTGCTTGACCAGCCTGTGCAGGTCTGTTATCTCACCAGCATGCTCGATGAGAGTTCTTCTGGGTGCCTGCCTTGTGTTGATAAAGTGTCTGGAGGATTTGTGGAAGTTTGGTACAAGTCTCTGATCCCCACAAAATTAATGTGATGCTATTATCTAAACACTAGGAATTCACTCTCCTTTTACAGTGAAAGGAACCACAAAAGGTTTGCAAGTGAATGCTGAATTTCTTGATTTGTTGTCTCCTTCTTCTATTAAAAAAAAAAAGGGGATTTGGAAGCTAAATAAAATTTGAGGAGTTTTCCATGGAAATACAATCTCATTAACTGTGTGTCATGTAATGCTTAAATATTGTCTAAAGAATTACTTAGGTATACACTTGTAAGAGTAAGCTCTCTGGTATTGCTTAGCAATTGCTGGAGGCTTGGCTTACAAAAGGAATGAATTTATTTATATTCAGTGATAGTAGATAAAATGAACTTAGATTTGGTGTTAGCTGTGTATTTTTTTATTTAGAAAATTTTCAGGAATGCTATGGAGTTACTTCTGTGTCTACTAGTTAAGCTTTTTTAGGACATGATGTTGGTGAACCTTCACAATTCTATGTTTGTACTCCCATCTCCTAAGTCTGATGGCTTCAGCTGAACGTGCCAACAACATCCAGGCCTACCTTGCTAGTGGACAGGTTTTATATTTGTATAACTCTGTTCCCCAAAGAACTTAGCATGCTTTACAGCACACCAGGACTGCAGTTCTACTGCAGAATACACCCATTTACAAAAGATACACTGAACCTTGAAGTTTACAACCTCAAGGAAATTCCAGCTCTCTCCTTTGTGAAAAGAAGCTGCTTCAGAGCCCCACGTTTTCTCTTGTTGCTTTTCCCACAGCTGCTGTTATCTGAAGAGATTAATGTTGGAGAGAAGCCTGGACTCCAGTCCTTGTTATTTTTGGTAATTGGATGCTGAGTTCTGTGGAAGGAGTATCTGATCTCACTCTCTCTGAGTGCACAGAGAACACATTATTCAGCAAGGAGAGAAAGAGCAGTGGATCTCACTGAATGTTTCACTTAGGGGTGTCAGGCATTCAGGACTGCAGCCTTACCATGGAATGGTAATCACATTCAAAAAGCTGTCTTATGGTGAGGAACAGTAGAGGGAGAGAAATCGATCCGTATCAGCACAGGTACCCACAGAGTTCGGTACGTCTCTGTTGCATCTGAGCAATTCATTTCTTTCAAAAAACAGGGGTTTGTCTTTTCAATTTTAAGTCAAATTAATGTATAAAACCTTTCACGCCTGTTATTCATTAGTCTTTCAGATTTCAGGTTTAATCATGAGAGATAGCCATGATTGTTTTTGCAGTGTTGTTGTCTTGCTTTTATAATTTAATCCACATAACACTGTAAGCATTCATAGCTCCTTCATTTGATAGATCTAGCTAAATAAGTCAGTCTCCTTTGGTGAGACTGACTTTTTAGCTATCCATTGCATAGTGCATTTTACCATTTTTTTCCTTTTTGCCCTGTTCAATGTGGGTTCCTCCTCCTCAGATTTATTTAACTGGTATTTTTATATATATTTGAAGAGATTTTAGTGCTATATAAGTGATGCTTTCTCTTCTCATCTCTTCTGATCCATTTCCAGGCTTTATTTTCACAGATGGTAAGAGGCAATTTAGTAGCTCTCTGCTGGTGACAGAGGAAGGTCCTACTTGTCTCCTTCTGTTTACCTTCCATTGTTTTTGTGGGGCTGTTCAACGGACTAACCCAGGACAAGGAATAAACACTTAAGGAAATCTTTTTCAATTGTGAGGGTGACCAGTGCTTGGTTTCCTACAGAGATTGTGTAGTCTCCATCCTCAGGGATTTTTCAAAAGCCTTCTGGAGATGGTCCTGGTCAGCTGGCCCTGCTTGAGCAGGGGGGGTTGGTGACTTCCAGTAGTTCCTGTCCAGCCTCCCGTGGCCTGTGATTCTGTGGCACATTTCCTCAGTCTTGTTTCTTTTAATGGGCCTTGCTCTACTCTGAATGAGAATTTATAGAGCTGGGGCTCCAGGAAAGAAGGAAAAAATATTCTTATGGTGATCTCTTTCATTTATGAGAGGAATGACTTGTACTACCCAGTGTCTGTCTTCCCTCATCCAGTTCCTTTGAAATTTCTCTGACTAACAGGTGCTGGTTTAAGTTTTTTACATAGTGTGGCATTCAAACACATCCTGCAGTTGTTTCATAAAATCTTCCCACTGTATATTTAATTGTACTCACTTAGATAAGAGTCTGTAGGAATGGGGCTGAAAGCCTCTAATCCTGGTGAAATGAAAACAGGATGGGGGGACCTTAGGGCTGTGTCTGTTTCTGACAGATCTGGTGGTCCAAGTGGCCCTTGGATTCCCACAAATCCAGCAGCTGGCATTCAGCACTCAGGACGTCTTTCCTCTGTAGTTCTGCTGCAAATGTGCATGGAAAAGCAGTATAGTGATCATTGTTGTTTTGATAAAATGCCTTTACTTGCGAAGGGCCTACGGAATTGCATAATGTGAGTGGATTTGTTTTTTAACTTGGTGTTTTTTGCTTGACAGGTTTTTATTTACACACTTTAGAAGTGTAAGTGGCCTGCTGTATTCTAAATTACTAGTATTATAAACAGACACCGGTATAGGAGCTTATATAGATTTAAGATACTGATGCCCAGTTTGTACTGATATTGTGCCCATATGAATTGCTTTTCATGCATAAAAAATTAAATTATTATAACTCTTCCCTTTTTAAAAATGGGATGCTTATTTTGAAGATCAAATTACAACCATTTATCTGGGCCTCTGTAAAAGTGAAAAGGCAACATAATTGTTCTACTCAGCTTTTTCTTGTACATTGTCTAGTTCATACACAAACTCTTAATCATATCTATTGCATGTTTTTAATGAAGAGAACTGACTGATAAGAAAGAAAGAAAGGTAGAAGTTGATTGCTGGAGTGCAGTTCACAGAAGATGAACTGGTGAATTCTGCATCTCACTGCTTACAGTAGCAGAAAGTTGTAAATAATGTATTTAGGTGGAGTTTGAACGCATCTGATGCTCGTACCTGGCTTGTTGTTCCAGGACAAACTTAAGAGACCAAGGCTGACCTTTTGCAGGACTTTACTGAATTCTCTGCAAGTGCAAAGTCCCAGGTTTGGTGCTGTGGAATACTGTGAATCTTGTTGCATGAGAAACATGAATAATAATCTTCAGCTTTCGAGAAAGTAGTTTCAAAATGAATCGAACCTATGACTATAAAAGCCATATACTCAGCAGGGATGTATGGAGAAGTGTGACAATAGTTTTGACAGTATGGTTTTTATGGGTTTTGACCTGTGTGTTTGTGGCCTGGGCAGAACTGAGCTGAGTTTACTGGGTTTACGTGACTAGGATGGCATCTTGCATTCAGTTTGTGTTTATAGTTTTCATGATTCTGGTGTTGTCTTTCTTTGTTTCTTTTTTAAAAAATTTTATTTACCTGAAGGTAACTTCTTGTTGCCTGAATATATTTGTCTTTGGCAGAGCAGAGCAAACAAATGCACCTCTCTTTTTAAATCTATTCTGCTAAGTAGACAGTGCAGTTAAAAACAACAACAACAAAAAAGAAGATAAAATGAACTAAGGGAAGAATTCATAGAATTTATCTTTCTGCCAAATACATTTGTCACAAACATGAATAGACAGAAAGCTTTCTTTTCAAGACTTACGTGTAGTAGAAGAAAAACCCTCCCACTGCGCAAGATCTACTGATCCACACGTTGGAGCCTGAGGTGCTCTTGAGCCCCCACAGCTCACCAGTTCTGCAGTCTGCCCTTCTTCCCTTTCTGCAGAACTGCAGTTTCAATTTTCAAATGCAATAATATATTACAGGATTAGTTTTACTTATTTTCTGGTTTGCTAAACTGCTAACCCCTCCCCTCCCTCCAGGTGCCTACTGGGACAGCTTAAAAAATGTGTACTCACTTAGGTCCTTGTAGATGAGGGGTGAGGGCTCTTGGAGCTGTGTATAATTGCAGAAATACTTGTATCACTCAGATTATGTTAATGCTAAAATCATTATGTGCACTTCAGCTGAATAGTTGTCTAATTCTTCCAGCTGTGCCTTGACAAATTACCATAGAAATAACCATTAATTATCTGATCTATAAAGGGAGAAATCATTTGATCTTTTTCCAATTATTACTGAGTAATTAAATGATAAATTACCCACATGTAAACTAATCTGCATCTAACAAAACAGTACCTAAGCTTGCAAGACTGTTGTAATGTGGTAGCAGAGAAGTGAAGTGGGCGCCAGTGTTAAAAGAGTTCTAACTCACAAGCATAGTGAAAAATGTGGGGTAGAGTCTACTTGGAAAATGAGGAGCAGGGAGGCTTAGAAGTTTATTTCTGCTCTGTATATTTCTCAACTAGATTTGCTGTTCATATCAAAAATTATGCTTGACTTACAGGCTTTTATTAGTAACTTTTATTTTATTATCTACCTGTTATATAACTACAAGGATACAGAATCCTGGAATGGTTTGGGACCTTAAAAGGTCCAAAGAAGAGACCTTAAGAAGAGACCTTAAATCTCACAGGGACATCTTCCACTCTCCCAGGTTGCTCCAAGCCCTGTTTAACCTGGCCTTGGATACTTCCAGGGGTGGGGCAGCTACAGCTTCTCTGGGCAACCTGGGCCAGGGCCTCCCCACCCGCACAGGGGACAATTCCTTCCCACTATTCCCCCTTGTCCTGTCACTCCAGGCCTTTGTAAATAGTCGTAAATAGCCTCTCTCCATTTTTCCTGTGGGCTCCTTTTAGGCACTGGGAGGCCCCGATTAGTTCATCCCAAAGTCTTTTCTTCCCCAGTCTGAACAGTCCCGGTTCTCCCAGCCTTTCCTCATAGGAGAGGTGCTCCATCCCTTTGATTGGCTCGGTGTCCTCTTGTGGACTGGAGACATCGAATGTGTTGCAGAGTTCCTGTATCCCATATGAGATGTTGTACAACTGCGCTATGTAAAGTCAATGTTATTTATTCTTTAAGTCTTTCTATGTTTTAACAATTAAGTTTCTTTAACACAGATTTAAACTAGGTGTAAGCTGTACTTCATCATTTTAAAATTGGGATCCAGAGAGTTAAATATCCAAGCTCCTTAAAGAGGTTCTAAAGGATGTTAAAAGTGTGATGGATAAGTGTTAAATCTGTTATTGGAGAGAGCCAGGGAATAAGCTGTGCTTTCAGAGACCAGCAGTAACCAGGAGAGGTCTGACACAGCCAGCAAGGCACTGGAATGAATACACAGCTCAGCACACACTGAGCGAGGTGACACAACTCAGGGTAGAAGAGGCGGAAGAACTACGCAGATGTCACCGGGACTGAAACCTTTGATGACTTATTCTGCCAGATCTGTAAGCCTGTCTGCAGAGCTTTCACTCCACATTCCTGACTGCCTTTGAAAACCATCGCTCTCATATCTGTGTGGAGAGTTCCTTTGTAAACCAGAGGGAACATGGGAAGGAAAGACAGCCTTGCACTTGCTTTGGTTTTTTCTTGCATCCCCTTTCAGCTCTGGTATGAGGTCGGTCGTGCCTGCTGCTCCTGTGCCTTTGAAGCCAGCAGAATTCCTCATCTGGGGCTGAGCTGGGAGACTTTTGCTGACACTGTTTACATCTTTGTGCTTCCATGTGTGTATAAATACATATTCTGCATACTTCTCGATATACAATTGACTTACTGCCACGTCCCTATGTATCTAATGATAGCAGTCTATTATATATACTCTGCTGAGGGGTTCAGTGCTGTAATTCCT
>NW_008236441.1:1083024-1088162 GCF_000691975.1 Corvus brachyrhynchos | reverse complement strand
TTTCCTTTAAATAATAATAATGTGAATAATGGCTCTTTAATCACCTACTCCTCTTGGCAGCTGTTTCGACAGAAGACATAAAGGCATAAAGTGTTCTGTAAGATCCTGTCCGAGTTGCTTTGCAGGTGTTAAAGAAACTGATGTCATATTTTACCAACTGCCTTGCAGTTGTCTCGGTTTGTAAGTATGTGAAGCTCCTCAGAAATTGAAAAAATGATGTATTTCCAAGCATAAGGAGTGGCTTAAAAGACTTGAACCTGTCATATGAGTAGCATTTGCCAAGAGTGGAGTTTATATACTTTGGTAGCTAAATTAGAAAAGGTCTGTGATGGTAATATTCCCAAGGGGCTTAGAAAAAAGAATTAGATTTAAGTTCTGTTAAAATTCTATCTTCAGAGTTGCTTTGTTTTGTTTCAGTAGCTTCTATCTCTACTTTTCTTTTTCTGCTGATGGGAGGTGGCTTTTTTATTAATATGCTATTGCCTGTGGGGAACCAATACATATACTAACATCTATTAAAAATAGTTCCAGGGCTCACCCATGCATGCAGTAATTAGGATTGTGTGCATCCAAGGAAAATGAGTGTATAATATCTTCATTAAAGCAGGATAATAGAATTTTACTTACTGATTAGATAATTCTAAGACTTTAGAATGTTAAATTTCCTTTTCATTTTCATGTTATTAATATTGATATGGCTATTTTGATAGTACATTGCCTTGTTAATGTGAGTTTTGTTGGGGTAGGAAAATGCAGAAAATCTGGAAGTCTAATCAATTAGAAAAATTCTGTTTATTTTGGTAGACTGTGTTTACTTGGAAGTCAGTTACTTGCCCAAGAAAAACATTCGCATGCGTGAGAGTGAAGAAAATAGTTTCTGTAGTACACTGTATAACCTTGGTTTTGTCCTTCTCATTAACTTTGGAGGTACACTGAAGTTTTTTGTCTAAATCTCTAGTTTGGTTTTTTTCTGGTAAATTTGAGCTCCTGTCCATGTTAATGTTATCTTGAAGCTGCCCTCTGTTCTGAATCTTAGTAACACTGAAGGATTTTTGCCGTGAAATACCTGAGATGCACAAGCTGGAGTTTCCCCAGGTCTGTTTAGCCCTCTGTGTGTTCACTCTGTAGCAATTCTTGTGTATTTTGGTGTATAGTTTCAAATTACTATGCTTTCACCAGTTAAATGTATGGCTTTAGTCAGAGATAACTAGAAATACATCTGCCTTGCCTCCAGTGATTGCTGGCTTGGGTACACTGAAGGAAGCCTGTGTGGAAAGAGGGTGGTTTGAATACCAGCAGTGTGAACTTTAGATCGGGGTAAGTGTTTGATTGGTGCCCATTTTCTTGGGTACCCTACCACGAATCCTTTACACTGCAGCTCTTCTGGGCTCTAATCTGCCAAAGCAAAGTCCCTGATTGTACAATCAGGTTTAAAACTGGCCCCAGCCTTTACACATAGCAGTGCCATCATAGCAGTGTTTTCCCAGTGTCCCAACTCCTGCTGCTGCCCAGCATTGAAAGGTCCAGTGTCAGGCAGACCTATCATTTCCAGTCTGCTGGATCATTCTCTGAGTTCTGCTGAGTTTTCCTGAATTTCATTGTAGTGGGATTTAATCAGTCCACAGATGGAAGTCTACTCAATTCAAGTCAGGGCTCTGTTGCTGCAGGACAAAGGCTCATCTGTGTGTGTCTCCATCCTCTGGCACAGGCAGCTCCGAGTGCTCCCCTCCTGCTCTCTGCCAGCTCCCTCTCTTCTCCTGCTGCCTGGACTTTCCACTTCCATGTGTTCATCTTGCTTCTGGCTCTCCTGCCCTAAACACTTGGATGCTTTCAGCTCTCATCATGCCATCTTCAGACTGGGCTAATTGGCACTTCCTTGGGGAATTTACAGCCATTGTTTCCTTTCCTGGGCAGCAGTCAGGTTCATCCTTAGCACTTGGAAGGCTTTGGCATAGAACTGGCTCTAAAGGGCAGCAGTCACTCCAGCAGGAGGCTCCTGCTCTTTCTCATCCCAAGATGTGTGTGAGTGCTCAGTTTGTTTGGCAGAACCCATCATCTGTCCTGAGCTGGTGGAGGCAGCTGCTCTTTGGGTTGAATTTTAGCGGTTTCTGCTAAAATTGGTGCCTCCAAACGAATCCCATTGGACTGCTGGGCAGGTCAGCAAAGATGTAGGGGTGTTTGCATTGCAGTGCCCTATCCCAGACAGAAACCTGTGACGACATGCTAATATATGCCCAGCATGTGTGTATTTTAGAAATCTTGATGCTAAGCCTTTTATTCTGACAGCATTTAGGCCACGATGAATCCAGGTGAATCAGGAATCCTAATTTTGTAAATAATATGCACAACTCTGGCTATGACAATTTTCTCTTTAAGGGAGATTTCTGCCAGTCACACAGGCCCTCGCATTCTGTATCCACGAATGTACAATCCATCTTTAATTTCTGTATATAATTACCAGAACTCTAGATGTGTAAAAGGTATTAATCAGGAAAGTGCAGGTATTGGATTTTGTTGAATTAAGGTAATCTGTTAATTGATTGAAGATGATTCACTGCAAGTTGTGGTACTGAACTCAA
Source organism: Corvus brachyrhynchos (assembly GCF_000691975.1). Taxonomy (NCBI): domain Eukaryota; kingdom Metazoa; phylum Chordata; class Aves; order Passeriformes; family Corvidae; genus Corvus; species Corvus brachyrhynchos. The sequence continues at coordinate 1,085,583 of NW_008236441.1, read as the reverse complement.
GATATACTTTACAATACTTCACTGTTACAATGATTTATGGACTTGTCATTTTATCTTATATGAGGAATTGGGTAAAGTGACCTTGGAAGGATATTTTCATGATTGTTTTTAATACATAAGGGGAAAAAAAATTACCCAAAGCGCTGCTACACTACAGAAATAATTTAGAACTTCAAAAGTGTTGTCAAATGTCTGTGCTGTAAACAGGATTTAGACAGATACAGTCTGCATAAGGAGATTCTGGCTTTTCACTTCTTTGAACATTAATAAAACCTCTCTGAGTTCATTCCCCAATTTAAATAATGAATGAGCTATTTTCTTAGCTCTCTCCCATATATACACTCAAGTAATGTGTCTTACGCACTAAATAAAAGCTGGGAGCATTTTTTTTGTTTATTTCTTAATGTCATAGGAGTTACATTTTTATTTGCCTGTGTCCGCACTCCCAAGGGCATGTGTTAGTACTTGGAAAATGTCTAGGAGAGGTAGACTGCTGCACAGGAAATGGGAATGCCATGTCCTTTGTTATTTCTTTGAATGTGATGGTGGTTCCAAGCTTAGCAGCAACAGAAATATTCTTTGCTTCCCTTCTCAGAACTGTCTTGAAAAAACAGTTTCTGCATGGAACTGCCTCCCCAGGATTGGCTGAGGTGCCAACCTACATTTTAGATTCCCAGAGCTGTATGTCCACACCAGACTTAAGTCTAAATGTTTCTGTGTAGTCTACATAGTCTATATGCAAGAAATGGTAGGACTAAAGAAATCAAATTAAATGCCTTTTATACCCAGATAACTTTGCTTACTCCTCTTCCTTGTCCATCAGTTGATGTGCCTCCTCTTCTGAACTGAGGATTTCTTTGTTTTAGTATTACTTAAAATATCTTGTGCTCTACAGATGCAGCAAAGGGTGCTTGCTATGTTCAGAAGGGTTTCCAGCATTATTTTAGATCTGAAATAATGAGTTAGGAGAAACAAACAGTGTCAGGAGAACAGAGTGAGGAAGAACTGAAAGTTATGAACAGTATGTGCCAATGTATCTGCTTGGTGTAGCTGGGATGTTTTAAACTATTATTGTTTGGGGAAATAAAAGCCTGAGTCTGTGTCCAAGTAGATGTATTGCATACTGAATTTTTAGAAGCAGGATCTGATTTTCTCTCTCTCTCTCTCTCTCTCTCTCTCTGTTTTTTACTTTCGTAACAAAGAGGGAAAAAAGCCCTTAACGGAGACTTCAGGTTCCAAGTTGATGTAAATCAGCACACTTCTGTTGAAGGCAGAGTTAACCCTTCCAGCAGAAGGTCTGGTTTCCACACCTGTGTGGACCTGCCTGAGTCATGTCATGAGGAAATCTCAAGGAAAATGGATCCTTTTGAAGAGGAATGGTTGTCCAGCCTACATGACTTGGGGTTTTCCTTTGGAGCTGGGTGTTGATGAGGACATGACCTTACAAGGATCACAAATACCTCAAGGCTTTGTGATGCCACCTCCACTTTTATCCTTCTCAAACCCCAAACCTCTCCATCCTCCTGTTGTTCCCTGCACCATGTTGAGAGGGAGGAGCATTAATGATGTTTAAAGCTACAGTGCAGAAAATGCCCGAGTTTGAAGTATCAGTTACTACCCTACAATGTGTAGTTGGAGAGGAGAGTTCCTAAGTGGAAGAGAGAAGTCTGTGACCCGCTTTAGTGCCAGACGTTGCTTTTCAGTGCTCAGTTTGTCTGTGGTGGCTGAGGTTTCCTGTTCAGTTATCAGGCAGGGTATTATGAGACTTGGGAAGGCTTCTAAATCGGGGTCTGTTGTGTTGGCCTGGATTAAAAACACAAGAAAGAATTCCAGACACCTGCCATGCAGTGCTGTGTTAAGATGTAGGGAGCAGAAGGGGTTGATAGGATAAGGAGGGTGAGAATCTTCTGCTGCAGCCTTGCAGCTGAAACTGGAAAGTTGGTATTTTCCATGGGATGGAAGACACTGGCTTTTCTCTGCAGTCTCCAATAGAGGGGTGGTCTTAGTAACCTTTTCTGAAGACAGAATTCTTTTGTTTTACCCTTTCTATGGAGTTCTACCCACGGCATCATGTTAGGATCCAATTTTACCACCACTGTGGGTTAAGAGAGGAAGATTATCCGTCTCCTGATGTAAACTGCTAAGCTACTGAAGTTCCTCATGGTTGGCAAGACATTGCACTGGCATAATGGAACTGCAGCCAAGCAACATGGGAAATGGATTTGCAGGAGCAGGAAAGAGAACTGCCAACTCACCTGTCGCGGGTTCGGTTTGTAACCGGGCAGAAACACCAATTTAGTGTAGTGGTTTGGTCCAAAATACTCATTACTGTTTACCTTCTGTGAGATAAGAATTAGGAGAAAGGCAAAGCAGGCACCAAACTTGAAAGAGTATAAAGAAGTTTATTAACAGACCTAAAAGAAGGGGGGAAAAAAAAAAATACCACCTTCAGAGCTCTCCTCCTCCCCCCACCTTCCTCCCTTCTCCCACTGACAATGTGAAAAGACAACCCTTAAGATGTTCAGTCTGTTTACCACTGCCATAATAACCTTGTTCAGT
>NW_008236441.1:1076465-1082273 GCF_000691975.1 Corvus brachyrhynchos | reverse complement strand
ATGTGGATCACAGAGGCGGTCACAACTTTAAGTGGCTTAAAGAATTGTCCATATTCAAACTGGCCAGCTGATAGGTTCTATCAGTTCCCAGAGGAAACTGTAAGCACCCCTTAGCAAGGACATCCCTTCCGGGACTATGCTTGCTAACCTATGACACCACCCTCCCTGCTGTGTACTTTGGAAGGTCACTGGTCAAGTGATTAACCTGAAGCTAGGCCAATTAAGTGGTTTAATTTCTTCCTAAATCTCTCCTGTGGAGAGGAGGCCTCTCTGTCTCCTACAATCCCTTTCCTATGCTATGAGAAGAGGGGAACTTTTCCTCTTCATCAGCTTCCACGGGAAATTCTCTATGGCTTCCAAGTTTCAGTAATTAAAATAGTGCCTGCAAAACCCTCTCTGCAGATCACATAAGAACATAATGGGATCAACTCCCCACATCCCAGAGGTCCATTGAACTTGGTGTTGCAAGTGGAAGCTTTTTCTCAACGAAATTCCATGTCTGAGGCCTAGCTGGTTTTACTGAGATCAAAGTCATACTACTTGAAGTAGTATTTTCAATTTAGCTCAGCTTGTGTGATGATTCACACACCACAAAAGAATTGGTATCCCTTGAACTTTTGTATTAACTCTCTTCACAAGTAATTCTAGGGTTGGTTCTTTTGAATTAATCCACTAGTAATATTTAAATTAAATTCTTTAGTAGTGAATCACCATATTCAAGCTACAAAATGGAAATAAGTAGGAAACCGTTAATCTGAAAGGAATATTTATTAAACATTTACCATTTTCTTCTCAATAGTTGCCTATGCTTAGCTCAAATGACTTTCTGTGTACAAGGGCTGTCCTGCTATTTTCTTAAGTGCTATTTTACTTTGAGAACACATGAGTTGTTTTTGCATAAGTGAACCTGTCATATGAAGGAAAGTGACAATTGCTGTTTTAAGCTAACTCAGTGTTTCAGATGGTGCTGCTTTGTTTTCATTATGTGTTTTGGAAGAGGCAGAGCAGAACAAATTTAAAAGCTCAGTGATTTCATTAGGAAATTAATAATCAATTTTTAAATATTAGCTTAAGCTATTTCAATCTGTTACATCTCTCAGGATTTTTAACATAGGGGAAAAATGTACAGAGTGTTTTGCAGGAGATGGTGAACTGTGATAGCTGTTAGGAAACTTGCCTTCAGATAAAACATGCTGGTGTGCCTTAGGACTCTGTGCTCTAGGAGGCTACTGTATCTCATTTGGAAGTTTCCATTATTTTGCAGTTTTTTCTGATGACTCGGGGTTTTTTTTATTTTCAAGAAATACAGAATCATTGAGTTGTAGAATCATTTGGGTTGGAAAAGACCCTTAAGATCAAATCCAGTGCTGCCAAGCCCACCACTAAACCATGTCCCTGAGTGCCACGTCTGCACACCTTTAAATCCCTCCAGGGATGGTGACTCAAAATACCACTTCTGGTTTTACTGTGGTCCTGGTTTACCTCCTGAGTGCACATAATCTTCTCTCTATTTTCTTACTCTCCCACAGCCGTGTTCAGACTAGATATTACAGTGATATGTTGGAATGCATTTGTCCCAGTGATAGGAATAGGTATTAGAGCAGCACAGGCTGCAGTTCCTAAATTAATATCCCACCTTGTTGTCACTGGCAAATCCTCTCAGGGAGGGTGTGGGATACTCAGCTATGTGCCATTCAGATGAATTTGTGTATTCAGGTTAGCTTTCACTTGAAATCACTAGGATTCAAATATCAGCAGAAGTGGGAAGATAACAAACGGTAATAAAGCTGGATTTTTTTTGTTAGGATTTAGCTCCTGGAAATTTTCTTTAGGCTGAACTCTGGAAATCTGTTCTGAAATGTTCAGCTGAAGAGCTGCAGGGATGTGCCCCAAAGAGATCATTCATTGACTTCTAGAGTGGGATAATTTCACCCTGATGTGGTGCTCCACATCTCATCTGCCTGTAAATTATATTTCTCCTCCAGCCCTGTTCCCCACCTGAGGCTGGAATATTGACTTTTCCAGGAAGGAGATCCCATTATTTTTCCTCTGTTGTTACAGTCCTTGTACAGAGAGGAGGTCTGACACTTCATGCTGCTTGTGTGAATGGCACAAATCTGTTTCATTTATAAGGTTTAGCAAACAAAACACAGAGTATGAATTTTAACTCTGATGCATAAATGTCTCACATGATGCCTGCAAGTTTGAGAATTACTTATCCTGGTTTCAGATGGATTCCTGAAACTGTGGTGTCTAATTTACTGTGCATGCAGCTACTGGATTAAAGGTTGCTGAGAGGTGCAGTATTTAGTTCTCATCCAGCCCCAGGAGAAAGTCCTGTGATAGTACTAATAAAACACCCTCTGTGTTGCATCAGCATTTGTTAGAAAAATAAAATAAAAACAATAACCAAATTTGTAAATAAAATTATCAGAGAGCCTTGGTTATTTTGATGCCTGATTCTTCAGGACCTTGGATAAGGTTTGTCTTCTTTGTTAGTGGGATTTGTTTGGTTTTTTTTTTTCTTTTTTAAATCGAATTTATGCATTTACTGTGTTCCCTGAATGGTCGTATGTCATGTGAAATAGAGCACCCAGTGGTCCTGCTGTTCTTGTTTCCAGTACAAACTTTAAGGTTTGGGAGTTACATTTTTTGGTTTAGTGTGGAAATTACTTGATCTTTCCATCAGAAAATTGACTTTGGTTTTTGATTTCATCTGAATTTTGGGAGGGCCGAATTCTACTGTCAATATAATGTGTGCCTTTGGCAGTTCTTCAACAGGTTCTTCCCAGTTCAGATTGTGAAGTCCTTGAGGCAGATAGATTTTTCTTCATGCTCAGGGCCAAGTAGGCCATCAGGATTTAACAAATAAATGGAGTAATGATTATTGATAATCTTAATTCCTTGTAGGTTTTATTTTCATGGAGAAATTGAGAAGACTAATTAGGTACATGTTTGTACAGTGCTTTCAAGATGTAAAGTAGTATGTAAGTGCCAAATATTATTATCACTTAAAATCTCCTAGGGAAAAAAGATATTTATCAGGAGCTGTAGCTATGTGATGATGAAACATTACACAGCAATCTGGAATCTGGCACCTTATCTTTTATACCCATAAAGCAGCTTTACAGGAAGGGTGTGAGAGGGCAATTGTTTAACAGAAATATGAAATAGAAATTCATGAGAGCTCCGAAAGGTGCACAGGTAAAATCCTTGTGGTGGTGTTGGTTGCTAGGAGGTGTATTCTGGAGAAATTAAACAGGGCTGCAGGAACAAAGCTCATTAAGTGATTAGGAATAGGTTTTGTGGAGCCCCCACTGCTGCCAGGGCTTGGGATAAAGGGAGGTATCTCCAAACAGATTGATCCAAAGAACCCACTGGGTTAGGTTAGGGTGAGAAAGGTGTGGGAAGGAAAGGTATAATCCAGCCTGTCAGGGCCTTCCTGTGCCTGCACAGGGGTTTTCATCCTCCTTCGTGCCACCACTAACTAAAGTGTCATCTGCTGTGGCTGTTCCAGGAGTCCTGCCTCCTTTGGGCTGGCAGTGGGTCTTTTTCTATATTGATGAAGAACAGGAAGGAGGGGTTTGTTAATTATTATGTAGACAGCAATTACCTACTACCCTCCTGCAGAGCAGGAAAATGTACTTGAGCAAAAGCTAAATCCTGCTAAGCCTGCTGCACTGGAGGGCTGCTTGTTCTTCAGCTTCCTGCTCCTGGCCTTTACATGCATACTCCTGGCAGGCTGAGGTCAGCATGTGGAGGTGTTTCTAGGTAACTTGGTATTTTTGCTGTCCACATGTATTCACTTTGCTGAGTTCAATCTGTATCTGCTAAAAGCATCCTTTGTTACAAATCATGGGGTTTGTTTTCGTTTTTGGTATAATGCCTTTGCCCTGAGCCATCCAAATCCAAACCACACCTACGGTAAGAGTTTATAGGGCAGCTTTACTGTACTCCATAGTTCCCAGCATCTTGCATGTGTAGAATATAAAAATATCTTTATACTGGAGGGGAATTGTGGGTGTCTTGGTGCAGAACTACTCTCTGAAAAAAAAAAAAAAAAAGTCACGCCAGTTTGGAATTTTGACGCGTGGATTTACTGGAAAGTCGCTTTCCAAGCAGCAACTTCTGCAGGATCACACTTGACAATAGAAAGTTTTTTATTTCTTTCTCCGTACTGATGAATATAACTTACATTTTAATACTGTAACGTGACTTGGTACACACTCTCAACTGGAAGGATTGTGGAGACATTTATTTGCAGTTGATTTACTTGTAATAATTTGGCAGCATAGTGCTGACAATACAGAACCTGCTTTTTAGCAGGAAAAAGTCATGTGCACCTCTTAGGTGAAATGAGTGATTTCTGACCCGGAGATGATCCTTTTGTAGTGCTGGGTGAGGCCAGGGCATCTGCAAATCCAGGTGCCCCTTCCAGCTTTCAGGCTTGTTTCTGAAATGCCCTGCTACAAAAAACCAAGAAACTTTAGAAGACCCAGTTTTCCTGTGGCACCAGACCCCTAAAAACTGTGCTGCTAAAAGATAGTACAAAAGCTGTGGAGGGAAGCAATTTTCAGAGAACTGATTGAACAGCAGTAATCTATTTATGTTGTCGTGATGGGACAAGATCAGATACAGGGGTTTGATGCTGGATTGAGTCCTCAGTGTCTTGGTGGTTTTTGCACCTCACTCTCAGGTCTCACAGCTATTTTCTCAGTGCTTTTATTCATTTTCACTTCTGGAAGACAACATCTGAAGAGCCTCTCTGTTATGTCCCATGAAACATGTACATCAAATTTGCAGTTTGAGGAAATTTTAGAATTATTAGTGTAGCAAGAAATCTTCTGAAAGCCTGTTATCTGTCCAAATTCTCCTCTCTGCAAAAATGAACATCTCAAAGAAAGCGGGTGGGGTGAATTAAATGGCCTCAACCTCATTGTTGTAAGGTTGGACTGCAAATATTTCCTTTCTTGAAAAGCATTATCTCTTCTTCTCTCTTTTTGTATACATATTTCATTGTTCAAAGGCAGAACGACATAAATAGAAGGAAAAGCTTTGGGGGGAAAAAATAAGCCAGTGATCTTTCAAAAATCCAAGGTAGGTAACTTCAGTTAAAAACATAAAATACAAACAAGCAAAAACCTTGGGCAAAATACGAGGATCCCAGTGCCTGGGGGCAGCTTAGGGAAGTATTAACTGGTGTTGGCTGCCAAAAGGAACAAACCTCTTATTTCTTTCTCAGTCCCTTTTTCCAGCCTCTTCACTGCCCTCACACTCCTTTCATACAGCTGCGCTGTGAACTGGGTCTGAAGGCTGATGGAGATTAAAATCAGCCCAGTCAAATGGAGTTCAGTTGATTTAACATAGGAGAGTTCACTGCCCCTGGTTTCCTGTACAGATCTTATACCAAACAAGGTTTATACAGAAGGAGGACTTGGGGTGGAAAAGCAAAAATGGGGCTGCTATGTTCTCAGTACTGGCTGATTCTGGCGTAAGGTATATCTAGAAATGGCTGGGAGAACACCCTAAAAGCCCTGAATTACGCTGAAGCCATGGATCCATCAGCTGTGTATATGTATTACATCTGGGGAGTTGGCTGTTTTCTTAGTGGTTTTAATATGTCAAAGAGAATGCCTCTTTATCCAGTATTTTCACCAGCTATTCTTGTGGTGCATTTTGGGGCTTGGGATACTCAGAATAGTCTGAGTCCACTCGACCAGGTTGTTCCAAGCCCCATCCGGCCTGACCTAATGATCAGCTGAGGAAAAAGGAGCCTCTGAAGGAACAGAGTGAGGTTGGTGGTTGTGC
>NW_008236441.1:1046038-1076422 GCF_000691975.1 Corvus brachyrhynchos | reverse complement strand
GGGTGTGCAAGAGCAGTAATGTGGGCTCACGTGGGTTAAAGATGTAAAAAAGCAGTAAGGATCTGTTGCTACATGCCATAGGCTGTCTCAGATAGTGTAACTCTTTTATTTTCACTTTATTTCCTATTTAACAGCTCTTGAAAGCGTGTCTGTTGGTATCTAGCCCGTGTGCAGTATCTCATAACTGGTATGTTGATGGGTTGTGTTTCTCTGATTTGAAGGGATGAACATGTTCTTTAGTGGCTTAATCAGGACACTAATGCCATGACAGCATTGATTTAGTAAGGGAATAATCTCTGTGTTATGAAGCCTGGTAAGACCCTGGCAGTACTATTGCCCCATTAAAGCAGGTAGTGAAGCAGGAAAACCTTTGCAAACCTGACAGTGAGAGCCCAAAATCAGTGCTGGCCTAGAGCTTGCCTGTAAGCCAGGCTTGTTGAGGTCATTAAGCCCATGTGGTTGTCCCTGTGTGCACACATACACTTAGCTTAGAAGAGAATTAATAAACTGAGTGTTTCAAGCTAAGTTTGATGCAGACACACAAATGTTTGTAAAAGCTCTGTCTGGGCAATGTTCTACTGCCAACACAAGGGGCTTGGGTTTTCATTCCATGGTTTATTTCTAGCTCTGCCTTTTTATTTGTAAGCTCTCCTGGCTGTTTTTAGGATGTTGCTGTCTGTGCACTTAGTTGTTCAGCCTCTCCCTGTTTTATTTATTGCTTAAGCCAAAAAGAGCTGGCAAAGTACAGCTAAGGAGAGCAGAGAGTGGCAACAGGTAGTGCAGGCATGAAGGATGACTTAAAAACCATAAATTCAAACCATTAAATTTTCATAGATTTTTGCTTCTAATTACTCTGCTAATTAAGTGTAAAACTGTTACTTAAAAAGATCTTGTTCAGTGTTCCAGAGGTTGATGTCCATGACAAGGATTTATGGCTCTGATTGCTGTTCCTGACCCTGCTGCCAACATTGTCTGTCAGTCGTGTGACCTCTCAGTGCCTTCACTCTGAGGGCATAATTTACTTTAACATAACTCTACCTCTGCCACCATACTTTTTCAGGTCCAGGTTTGCAGGTTTCAGTGTCCAGAGTAATGTCTGGTACATATGGGTACATTTCTACATTGTTCGGGTTCCTTTTTATGGTCATTTTTACATAAGACTATACAGAGATAATCTGTAGGCCAAATAAATATATTAACTATATTCATCATTGACATAATCTCCTTGCAAGCTAATTGATTTCTGAGGTGTTGCAAAACCAAGTTCTTGCTCATCTTTTAATCACTTAAAATATAGAGACTTTGCCTAGACTTTAAAAGATTATTAATGAGTTTCATGATCGTTTGCATGATCTTTGAAAGGTATCTCAGTTTTGTATTGACATTACCTTATCTTCCAGTGGAATATGTAAGCATCATTTAATGCTTGCCAGGGTTTCTAGCAGGCACAGAGAATTCAGTGACTAAAGCTCCAAGCTCTTAGGAGCAGCATCTCCCAGATCCACTGTGCTTTACTCACTTGGGTCCCGTTTCTTCAAAGCAAGTAATAAGATAAGGGATCTCCTTTAACACTAGAATGATGGCTTTTAAATGTATTTGCCATTTCATTTCTTTCAAAACTGTCCATACTTCCAGTGTAGTATCACAGGCAGGCTTGGGTTGGAAGGGACCTTAAAGACCACCTTGTTTCAACAAGGGCAGGGACACCTTCCACTAGACCAGATTGCTCCAAGCCCCACCCAACCATCTTAATGTTTACATTGCCTTAATTCTGGCTCGCAAATACTGGCATTTCAGCTGAATTGCTGAGTGTCTGATAACCCCTCTGAGCATGGGCAGTCTTAGTGTGCTCGCCTGTGTTGAGTGTGCAGTTGAAATGTGGATAATAAATATAAATGGGCCACAGATGGTGTGAGATTGTGTGTTTTGTGTTAGTGTGTCAGATTTTGGCCAGAGCTGCTCTGCAATAACCAGACATGGCAGATAATGGAGTGCATGACTTCTACCAGTGCTCCTGGATATCTGGCATCTCATAAGTAGTGCTTGGGCCCAGGCGAGCACTGGAACCCAACCAGTAACGATTCCAACTTCCACTCTTCTTGCACACTCAGCAGAGTAACCCTGGCCTGTTTGCAGGGAGTTGAGGCATTTCTCAGGAACCTTTTATGGTGTCCTGAAGAAGGCAATAAAATCTAGATGATGTGGTTGAAGTGATGGTAACTGTATTGCATTGCAGTTTTTAAACTGTGTGTTAGTCTAGGGTCACTAATACTTAGTCCAGAATCATTACTACATAGTCCAGGATAAATCTCCCAGTCAAGAAAATGGTTTCAGCTGGACTTCTCATAACTTCAGGCTGTAATTTTAAACATCAACACCCCAACACTTCATGTGACAAATAAACCACAGGCTACTTTTTTTACAGCAGTTAACACATTTTTAAGTGGTCATAACTGACTTGCACTTTTCATATCTATGTAGTTGTTCACACCACTGCAGAACTGAAGGCAAGTCACCCAAATGTGAGATACATATCAAAGTTCTCCTAATTAATGTAGACAGCTAAAGCACAATGTGAAGACATTATCTTATGAACAGTTGGCCTCTCATATTTTGTTTCCTCCCTTGTGTAAAGCGTTTTACAGAGCTGGCAGTTCTGCAGAGTCTGAACTTGATCTTAATGAGAAGAGAAGCAGTAACACTTTAAATGAGAGGCTCCTATCAGTCACGATAACAAAATGTGCAGATGTTCTTTATTAAGAGCAGTGTAATTTAATTGTTTTTCTTGTATCAAGTACAAATAAAAAAAACTGCTGTAGTTTAAGCCTTTTTGATACCATGTTATCAAGGGCTGAAGTCAGTTCTTTTGTTGTATGGGCTATTTAGCAGGTGGTTTATTGTGATACAAACCTCCCTAAAGATATTTTTGACATGTTTGTGAACTATGCAGGAGACCTGGTGGCAGACCAGTCCTCTATTGCCCCTGTATTAGTTGTCCAGGAGAAATCCCAGGATTTAAATAAATAATGCTTGATGTACAAGGCCAGTTTGGATGGGGCTTGGAGCAACCTGACTAATGGAAGGTGTCCCTGCCCATGGCAGGGGGTGGAACTGGATGGTCTTTAAGGTCCCTTCCAACCCAAAGCATTGCAGTGAGGCAGATGAAGCACAGTGACACCTTGGGAGTGTGTGGCAGTATTTTTCAGTATACAATATGAATACAGGGTTCTTTCACTGTAGTTTTGGTAGTGATCTATTCAGTTTGCTGGCTTCCTCATTTGGAAGTCCTGAATTTGCAGTTGATTTATAAATTGTCAACAGCACACAAGCCTCTTTCTTTCCTCCCCCCTTGGTGCCACCCCACTGCCCATCTTCATGGCCTGGGAGTCCTTCCAGCACTTCCCATCACTGGGGCAGGTTTAGGCACAGCTGAGGCCCTCCCTGGAGGGTCCTTTCCTCCTTCCTTGCCAATCTGTTTTTGTGAGGAACATGTGGTAATGCAGAAGCTCAGGCTTGTTTCAACAGCACAGCTGCCTCAAGAGGGAGACTATGTACAAAAATCTACATTCAAAGTCAGCTAAACGTTGTGAATTTGGGCTGGACGCATTGCTAAACGAATTTGGGAAGTGGTAGTTTGACTTGGGTTAATGGAGATATTCGTTTGAACAAGTATTTATTGTACAAACCCTTATAAATCTTAGAGTGGCCGTTATCTTAGAAAAATTCTGTTTAAATTTCATAGTCATACCTTTTTCTTTAACATTGGAAAAGAGAGCCCACCACTGTTGGATCTGGAGTTAAACTCTTTGAATGATTTGCAATACAGGAATTTAAATTCAGCACTCTTCCCTATTTCTCAAGTGGAATTCTGGTAGTTATGATTTGTGTGGCGACACCATGAACATGCAGTTTGGAGTTAAGAAATAAAGTGAAATTATGATCCACGAAGGATGTCAGTATTTCAGGATTTTAGATGAACTCTTTCTGAGGAGAAATCCAAGTTTATGGAATTCACTGTGAAGTGAAAGCCAGCTGAGCTGCTGTGGAAGTGCAGACTGGCTCCAGAGTGATTCAGCAGGTAGGCAGGGCACCGAGGAACTGCGTGGGCAAGGCAGGGAGAAACAACTGAAAATCCATGAAGGATTTTTCCTGCCTTTCATCAGCACTTTGCTGAATTGATATTGCTTCCATGGTGTGTTTAGAGTTGGAGAAGCTGGGATAAAATGAAAAAATACATTTTTCTCAGCAGATATGAGCATTCCTTTTTGAAGGAGAGGCATTTTCTTTTCTTTCAGTGCTTAGCTCTTGGCATGTGTGGAAGAGCTCATCGTAATTCCTCTCAGTAGCTGTGTTGGTAGCACTGGGGGAATTGCTTATTATGCACACGATGTTCATCTTGCTGCTGCTTCTTCCTTCTCTCTGCACAAAGTCTTTTGTGTCTTTTCAGAACCTGAAGATGGGGATTCTTTCTTGTTTCCACAGCCCCTTGCAAACTGGGCTGCCTAGTGTAATTGGGCCATCCACAGGCTGACACAGAGAAATAAAAAAGCAGACATGGCAGCTTGAGCTAGTTTGAATTTGTCTTTAAGCACAACTTAATTACAAATACCTTCCTGAGTCTAAGTAGCAGCCTCTTTCCTTTTGTGCTTGCTACACGTGGGCAGTATTTCAGTAATATGTAACTTTAAAGTATTAAATAGCTGTTTCACAGTGTCATATCAAGGCAAACTGCAAAGGCTCTGCATGAATCAGAGCTGCTTGGTTAGTCTGACATCCTGTATCCTTGAACTGGCAAACACAGAGAAATCTTTCCAGACAGATTATTTTATAAGTAATGGTTTAGATAATGTGAATGTGTGTATTAGCATCTGGTGCAGCACTAAAATTTATGGGCAGTTTTAGCTTTAGGAGCCAACAGTTCTGGAAATTTAATATTATCGTTCTTCATAATAGCTACCAGGAATGCTGTGCACCAAAATCCAGCCCTAGAAGATGCAGGCCATGGTGGGGGGGAACTGCAGTTTCCTCTCCGGAAAGATTTCAGGGTTTGAGGATTGGTACCAGCTGAGGGAAGCTTCTGGTCCTGTGTCTTACGGAGTCACTGAACTCCAGCGATCCTCTGCACAAAGTGGTGATTGTAATGACTTCCCTGGAGTCTGGAGATCCAGCACAATGAACAGGCTTAGGACATGGCATGCCCTGGGAGGTAATTTTTGGATTTGTAGGCGGGATGGGCTGGATAATAACCCCAACTTCAGGCAAAGCAAAGGAATGTATTTGGAGCCAAGCTTGTGGCTTTGCTATCCTGTCTATCAGAAAGGGCATGTGAAAACAGGATTTCTGGGTCCCAACAGCATGTGTTTGTGTATGTGCATTGTTCCTACTTCCATGTCATGGAAGTGTTTTCTGTGCTTTTGTGGTGAAAACCTCATGTCTGTTTAACAAGCTCTCCTGCTGATTGCTGTTGGTCCCAAAATCAGGGAGGAAGTTGGGTGAGAGCTGAATATTATTACTTAAAAAGAGAGGATTATAAAGGAAGAAGAAAAATCCCCGTATTTTATAAAATAAGTTACCTTGTCTTTGGTTATGTGTAGCACTCAGTCAAGTATTGTCTGAAAGAATTCATGTAATAAATTATCTCCAGTGATGTTTCATCAACAGAGGGGTAGATAATCAAAGGAACAGTCAGCCTCAGAAGAACCTTCCTGTTTGCTTTTGTGCTCATGGTTCAGTTGGCAGAGGATGTATGGACTTGTGCTTGCAAAATATTCTGTTTTGTACACCTTTTCTTACCTGGGCAGGAGATTTTAACTATTCCCTGTTAGAATATGCTAATGAATTTTCTATTGACTTTATCCTTTTGGATTAAATTAATAGAGGAGGAAGGAATAATGCTGCCTTATTAAAGGAACGTAGCATGATTCCATATCAATGCTGCTTGAGAAAACTCTTGAGGCAGCCCTTCCAAAGAGAGAATCCAAATCACACTTTACTTCCACTGAGTGTTAATCTCTAGGGCTGTAACCAGCCCTGTGGAGAATCTTGGTTTGTCCTGCCTCAGAAATGGCACAGCAGAGTTCAGCCTCAGTCACTTCATAGCTGCTCCTAAATTACCATTCACTACTCTGAAAGGTTGTGCAAAGGCATACATTTCTACTGTGTGCTCACGGTCTCAGGTTGAGAGCCCAGTTAAATATTGACCAGAACAAAATTAGTAACACTTCCACTGGAGACAGCTGAGTAGTGCAGGTGTTTGTCCTTAACAGCTGCAGTCAGAAAACAGGGCCATGGACAGGGGTAAGGGTTATGCTTGGTTAACTGGTGTGCTCTGCAGCAGAGCTACACAGCACGCATTTACCCCTCAGCTTGTGTCTCGTCTCGTGGAATGTGGCACTCAGTGACTTCTGTGCGTGGAGCTTCCTCAGGGAAAAGCCAATTGACGTTTTGTTCTCCTGATGTGGGTTATTTTCCTCTCTCTATTTTTAAGTTTTTTTAATAGAAAATAAAAACCTAGTTTGCCAGAAAGTTATTTTGGGAAAGTGATAAATGAAAGAGAATAAATTGCAGTACAAGTTCTTCCTGGCTAGAAACATACATGAATACTTGCACTGGTTTCCCTAAGGCTGGAGTAAGCACCAATGTTAGGCATTCCTAAATGATGTGTGGTATTTATCTATTTTTATCCCCTTAGTAATAGGAAATCTTTTCCTTGAGTGTGATTGTTTTATTTACAGTTTTCCACTGATCCATAGTTCCCTTCTATACTAAAGCTATGGCAGGGCAGAGAGAATGCATTTTTCATGTTTGCATTATTTTCTTTTCTAATTCACTAGAAACCTAGACACCCAGACACAAAATTGTTCCTTCCAAAGAATTTGATTAATGCATTTTTTTCTGCACATATGTTCCTAATGTTGATAGTTTCATCTCCACTTTTGAAGATGTGAAGATGTGTTGATGGATACAGCTGTTAGCATTGGGAAAGCTACTTTAAAAGTGGGGGTTTTGTATCGGATCAAGTGGCATCATATAATCTGTTAATTCTCAGAAACAGCTGCGAGTTTAGCTGTGTGCAGTTTAAAATTAGCAGCCCTGAGTTCAAGACACAACTTTAAAATAGTGACTGACATTTTGTTTAATGAGGACCTTATTCCCAGGAATGGGATTAGTGCAGGTCTGTGGCTGTGAGGGGTTTCTTAAGACATTTTGTTGCGGGCTACACAGTGTCCACTTCATAGTAAGTGAGGAGGAGGGGGTAACACTAATCAGGAAAAGAAGGAAAGATATGGCATGTTTGGGACTGAGCTGTAACAGGTCAAGAAATATATAGACATGGAAACACATAGCCATGGAATGGCCTGGGTTGGAAGAGACCTTAAAACTCATCTCATTTCACTCCTTGCTGTGGGCAGGGATGCCTTCCACTACCCCAGCTTGCTCCAAGCCCCATCCAGCCTGGCCTTGGACACTTCCAGGGATCCAGGGGCAGCCACAGCTTCTCAGGGCGCCCTGTTCCAGGGCCTCACCCCCCTCACAGGGGAGAATTTCTTCCCAATATCCAATGTAACCCTGCCTTCTGGCAGTTTGAAGCCATTCCCCCTTGTCCTGTGACTCCAGGTCCTTATCCAAAGTGCCCATCTTTCTTGCAAGCTCTCTTCAGGTACTGGAAGAGAGTAATGGAGAGAGTAATGTGGCCTTCCTAATTGTGGAAGGCCACAATTAGGTCACCCCAAAGTTTCTCTTTTCCACTCTGAACAAGGCCACTTCTCCCAGCCTTTCCTCTGCCTCAGCTGCATGAAAGTGAAGAGCTGCAAATGAGTTGGTGGCTGAGCTTGCTCCTGTGCGAATCGTCACTGCTCCTGCTGGGTTCATTCCTTGGTGATCACTTTACCTCTTTCACTACTGGTTGTTGGTCCTCACTTGGAAGTTTCCTTG
Source organism: Corvus brachyrhynchos (assembly GCF_000691975.1). Lineage (NCBI taxonomy): Eukaryota > Metazoa > Chordata > Aves > Passeriformes > Corvidae > Corvus > Corvus brachyrhynchos. Next base: position 1,068,487 of record NW_008236441.1, on the reverse strand, counting down.
CATTATCAGGCTTTTCTGCTCCCAGTCTAACTGGGTTGAAGTATTAAGTCCCATCACAGTATTTACTTCCCCACATCTGCCAAACACTTGTATTTTTTCCCTGCTGGGAAGAGAGTGTGGGTGAAATTTGCTAATCTGAACAAGTAGGTATGCTTTTCAGTTATTTAAGCTATTCTTTAATGTGTAATGACATGATTTTGTTTTGACAGATGAATGTTGTTTCTGTAGATCCTCATTGACATTGCTCCATTTTGACTTTGTGCTGTCAGCTTGGTACATTTATCCTGACACTGTTGTATTTCATCTTGATACCATATTCTTGATTTGACATTGCAGTGCCACCTCCATAAATTTGTATTGACGTTCTTAACTCATTTTCTTCATATTTTTTCAAAGTGAGTGAAAGCCTGACACAGCTGGAATTGGGAGCGATACAAAGGCAGAATTGTGGAGATGTATCACAGGGAAATGAAAAGGGCAGGGATGGTGCTCAGTGGGGAGAATCCAGGTGTGCAGGATGCATGGATGGTGCTTACAGGGAGCAATGAGACATTCTGGGAGGAGGCCATCATAGAGAAATGAATGTCAGCACAGCCTTAACTTTTCCAGCTCGAACAGGCAGTACCACCCTTTCCTCTTCTGGGTTTCTTTCTTAGCTGTTGTCTGCACTATGTGTGTTCCGTGTAAAATGTTCAAACATTTCCGTGAAGTATAGGAAATAACATATCCACAAAAGGGTAACATTATGAACCTTGAAAGTGTTTAGTTTAAAATCCATCTCTCTTTTTTGTAGCAATTTAGTAATTTAATGCCTAGGATTTTTTTAATCAAGTCTGTTGCCAAGTTCATTTTTTTCCTCCATATTCGAGCACGCTTCATCAAAAGCATGTAGAAATGGAGGCAGAGTTAATGACACACTTGTATCTCCATTTTGCCATCATCATAAAATCCTGAATCCTACTCCAGATGATTAGTAAATAAGATGAAGTAATTTAGCTGAGAGAATTGACTAGCTACAGTGCATGAACTGTAATTGTGATGGTAATGTCAAATAGAGTTAGCAATTTCCAGTTATATTCTGCTCTTGAGCATGAATTTTTTCCCTTTGAAACCCCTATGGAATAAATTGGAACCTGGGTCTTGAGGTCCCAGCCAACAAAGTATATTTTGGCCTGTGAACCGGGGCAAAAGCATTCATGTGTTTTTGTGTTAAAGCATTCCCTCATACAGGCCATGAAGAACACCTCTGTAGTTGGAGGTCGAAGGCTGGTTATAAGGAGAGACTTTTTATACCCTTTAGGGCAGCCAAGCACTGGGAGAGAATGTCCGGAGAACCTGTCAGTCTCTATCCTTGGAAGTTTTCAACACCCAACTGGATTAAGTCGTGAGTGATTAGAGTGAAGATGTAACAGTGTTACAGGTTTACAGGTCAAAGGTATTATAACTCTCTGGGCTATTTTTCCTGTCCCTGACTCCATGCTGATCTCCCCAACCCAACAGTCTCACCATGGATGCTCTCCATGCACAGTGGTTAGCAATTCCAGGCTGGAGAAAACAGGCAGGAAATGTCAAAATGCCAGTAAACTGTGCAGTTTCTTTGCTGGAAAGTTGCTCATATGCCAATGGAACCAAAAGGTTAAATGGAGCTCAGGATACCAGAGAGAATGGACTCATCTATTCCGGTCTTGTACAATGTCTCTCTGTTATTCCTCTCTGGAAAGCTGTGGTTTCACCTTGACATCTAGATAATAATTTCTATTGTGTGTATACTTAAAATTAAGCCACCTCACATTTTTAAAACAATTAGAAAAGAGAGAAAAAAAGATCAGTGCATTTTTCATAAGAACTTTCTTGTCAAGAGTACAGAGCTCACTGAAACAGCAGCAGGGATGTTGGGGGAAGGACAGAGAATTGTTATTATTGCAATATGTCATGATGTGTACAATTAATGGGATATATTTGTAGTGTCTGCCAGAACCTGGAGATCTCAATGGACTAGAAGTGAAGGGGGGAAAAGGGTGTCTTTAGTTAAATATTCCCACATTAATGTTCAGCATGGCTATTACAGTTTACACTTCAAACTTTGCTGAAATGCTTTGGCAGTGGTTTATTGCTGGTCTTCAGCAACCTACAGGAGAGTAGGCAAAATGATAACCTGAGAGTAATGTTTTTTTTTGTTTGTTTTTTTTGTTTGTTTTTTTTTTAATTTGCAGACTTAAAATAGCACAGCAATTTCTGTTTGCTATTCCAATGTACTTACAACAACTGTTAATAATGGGCTTTTCTCTCTTCCACCTCCCTGTCTCTTCTGTTAGGGAGGTGAGTTATTTAATTGTGCAGCATTTTTGATTCATCTCCTCATAATTCTTGCTTCGTTACCAGGAAACATATGTTGGTGTTACACCTAAATAATTATATTTTGAAAGTGAAGTCTTTGCAGCTGTCAAGCGATAGTCTAGCCCACAAAATTCTGATTTATCAACTGCGTGTGGAACTTGTTTTTTAAATTGGTAGGTAGTGCTTTACCAGCAGCACAACCTCAAACACCCCAGTTTTATTAAAGATTAGGCTCTCAATTACCTTGAGCTCCAGTTTCAATTAAACTACAGTTGGAAGAAATTACAGGCCTGCTGTTAAGGTCTTTGGAACAAAAGAAGATGAGAAATTGCTTCTTTTCCAGCAGGCACCAAAACAAATTGCACTTGGTGTTTCAAGTGGTCAGGGCTAAGATGGGCTTCAGCCAGGCTGGGCTCACTTTGCTCCTTCCACTGCTTAGTGCAAGAGGAGCGTGTGAAATACCCCACAGACTTCTGGATGAGTGTAAGTCAAGTTCCCCGTAGAGGGTTTTTGTAATCCTTGTTTGGTGCAGAACTGAGGAGAGCTGGGGATGGGAAGTGTTTGTGTGGGAAAAGTTGATAGTGCCAGACCTATGGGGAGCCATATGGATACTGCCACTGCCAGTCTGCCAAGTGTGGCCACAGATGCCTCTAAATATCTTTGGGGTTTAATTTCTGCTATAGGGTTGCTATTGAAAACCTCCCAGAGTAGCACAGCTGTTGCACAGGATTTGCATCTCTGATACACAGAGTGTGCTGCTCATGCAGGTCACTAACCCAGCAGCTTTAAACTCCCGAGAATTTCCATTTATATATACTAGTGCATATTTAAAAGGAATTTTTTTTTTTCATACTGTTTGCCATAAGATAGCATCTGAAATTGCCTGGCTTTATGCTGTACTTAAACCAGAAAACATCTCTTGTAACTGTTTGGTAATAATTATAAAACTTTGACTGCAGAGCTGCTTAGAATATGTGAAGAATAAAGCCATGAATTTTTAAAAAAGGGAGGTAGAGGGGGAAAAGGAAGGAAAAAAAGTACAAAAAAAGATTAATTAAAATACCACTTTTAATATTAAAATATAAATGTAGAATGCCATTATACATCATGCAGCCATGAGAAATGTTGTACTATTTCACTGAAAACAACTGTGAGTGTTGTAGGCCCTGATTCTGTAATCACAGTTCTGAGAATACTCCTTCCTTTTGAAGGCATTAGGATGCAGTGTTTGTCTTTACACAGCAGTTTGCCAGTAGCCAGGTCTCTGGACTGTATTACCACATCAGTTTTGAGCAGAACTTTCCATTAATCAATAATAAAGCCTGCTTTGAAAAAATCTCTAGGTGCTTCCCAAATAAGTTAGTAATTTGTTGTTAAATGGAGCATTGGTATTTCAACAAAACAATTTCCAAATCACTGAAATTATAACCAGAAGGTTTTTTTATAAGGTATGTGATAACTTTCAACAAGGTTAATTGTAGTATGTCATTTCAGTTATGTCATTTGGTTTCTTTAATTTTGCAGCTTCCCTCTGATTTCACTGTCTTTCTTTACACAGCTGTAGTGTGCATTTGGTCAGGGGAGGGAAAGGATCAGCCGTCTATACAGTTTTTTGTAAAAGATGGAAGTAATTTGATCTGAATGTTTTGATCACTTAATACCCAAAGCATTATGGAAGGATTCTTTTTTCATAATGATACGTTTTCATTTTTCACCTCAAAGAGTTTAAATGTGATGGGAATTTCTTTGCCACCTGTAAAAGAGGAGTCTGTAAGAAAACAGTATCCAGGTAAGTCTTATGACTTCTGCTCTCATAGGAATAAGAAAAAAGCCTTGGCATAGTTACATATGATAATCATGTACTTCCTTGCTCTGGTACTGCAGTGAGAAGGTCTTTGCAGGGCAGTTGATACTGAGCAGAAGACAGTGGTAAAGTCATGGAAGGGACCTTAAAGGGACCTGCCCTGGTCAGGGACACCTTCCACCACACCAGGTTGCTCCAAGCCCCATCCAGCCTGGCCTTGGACACTTCCAAGGATCCAGGGGCAGCCACAGCTTCTCTGGGCAACCTGTGCCAGGGCCTCAGCACCCCCACAGGGAAGAATTCCTTCCTAATATCCCATCTAACCCTGCCCTCTGGCAGTTTGAAACCATTCCCCCTTGTCCTGTCACTCCATCCCTTGTCCCAGGCCCCCTGTCCAGCTCTCCTGGAGCCCCTTTAGGTACTGGAAGGGCTCTAAGTTCTCCCTAGAGCCTTCTCTTCTCCAGCCTGGACACCTCCAGCTGTCCCAGCCTGGCTCCAGAGCAGAGCAAACATGAATAAGTAGTGCTGATTGCTCCAGTGGACTTCAAAGAGAGAGAGGGAGAGAGGTAGTGCTCAATGCCCTGTTCCCATATGTTCTTGGAGCCAATTGCTTTACTGAGGGAGTTTACCAGCAGTCTCAGAGGAGAAGGCCTGCTGGTGAACAGAAGGCAGGCAGCGCTTAACTGACTTTAAATACAGAGTACCACTGCTGTAATAAAAAGAAAGAAAACCAGAATGTCTCGTAGATTCGCAGCAGTTTTTTATGTTAAGTGAGCAGACCACAGGTAGTGTAGAAAAGCAGGATGCTGGAGGGGAAGCAGGCTTGACTTGACGGAAGCAAAACCTGGAGAAGTTGGAAGAAACCCCCAGGAGCTGCGGAGCTTTGTGTGCCTGTCCCTTGCTAATCCTCACACGTTGTAATTACACATAAAATTCCATAGAGGAAATGTGCCCTCTCCTCCCACTGCTCACCAGCAGGATGCTGTACCAAGGGCTCAGATTCCAGATGACTTTAGTGACTCGATGGAGCATTCTGTATCACATTCACTACAGAATTATGTTAAAGCAGAAATGTTGTGAAACAAATTACAGTGGTCAAAATGAAGAAGGAATGAATGAGGCAGATTGGCTGGTGTGCACCACTTGTTTTCTACTGCTCTAGTCATGCAGAACAGCTGTAAATACAGTTTAAACAGCCACTAAGACCTCAATTATTCTCCTACTTGTTTGTGTAGATTAGTATGGTCTTGCTCTATAGCTAAGTGATTTAAACAACAATTCTGGGAGTGACTGATGAAGTTCATTTACACCAGTGTAAATCTGTAAATCTACAGCTTCTGTTTTTTGATTAAAGTTTTATTTATCAAGCTATTCATCACTCCTTTTAAATGCTGTTGTTTGTGGAACTCAGGGATGAGCTTTATCCATTTAGTGAAATGGGAGAAAAATCCAAGAGATTTTTTTTTAGATCTTATTCTTGGAGGATATAAAAATGGTGTATCAGCTTACAGCAAATCATCCAAGAGACTAATTTAAAAAAATTCTTTAAAAGATAGTGGTAAGAGAGATTGTCTGTTACCAAGTAAGAAAAGTGTGATAGAGAAGTTATCTTTCAATACCAGTGTGAATTTGAATTCATTTTAGAACCAGTAATAGAAAGTTTTCCCTGAATTGCTCCACAAGAGCTATCACTAACCTGATGGGTTTCAGGTTGGAATTACAAGCAATCAGGTATTTAAAGCCACGTTTGTTCTTAAACTTTATTTGGTATCCCACTGGTGCAAGGGGACTGCAGTAGGACACTAATACAGGTATTGTAATATTATTTGGCCCCTTTTCAGGCTGAATACATCTTACTTCATAGGGATTATTGATTTTTATGGGACTGTTCCTCAGGAAAACTTGTAGGTAACTCAGTAAGGATGTGGTGTGGCCCAGTGTGGTTTGGGAATTTGGACTAATAAGTCACAAAGACATTCAAGAGAATGGCTGAAGGATCTTGAGCTTAGGGCTTTCTGACTTGCAATGCTGCATTTCTTCTCTAAACTTGCTAATGAAGTGCTATTGTAATAAATCTTGCTTTGGTAATGAGAAAATACATTCAGTGCAGGGACTGTAGTGTTAGAACAAGGGGTAACAGCTTCGAATTGGCAGAGGACAGGGTTAGATGGGATACTGGGAAGGAATTCTTCCCTGTGGGAGTGCTGAGGCCCTGGCACAGGTTGCCCAGAGAAGCTGTGGCTGCCCCATCCCTGGAAGTGTTCCAGGCCAGGTTGGACGGGGCTTGGAGCAAGCTGGGATAGTGGAAGGCATCCCTGCCCATGGCAGGGGGTGGAGCTGGATGGGCTTTAAGATCCCTTCCAACCCAGGCCATTCTGGGATTGGAAAACAACTGTAAATTCCAGGTTCATTATTCCTAGCAGAATGTGTTTGGGACCAACAGTACATTTCACTCTGAAGAAGGAAGAAGGCTCATTTTGCAGTCCAGGACAGGACACATGATTTGAGCAGGAAAGTGAACAACTGAATGACAGGACGATGAGTTTGGAGACAAAGAACTGGACACTGCCTTGTGTAAACTGCACAGCTTCCCTAATTTCATCATCCGTGCCATGACTAGCACACGAGTTCTTGCATATTCCTAAAGACAAATAAGACTCTTTAGTGAGTGACATTGATTGTTTTGCCTCTTGTAGGCTGATGAAGTGAGAGCCACTCTGACTTGGGGCTGTTCTTGGGCTCTCCCCATTTCTGATGTAGAAATCTTGATGTACATCTCCAGAGGGCACTTGGGACATCATCTGAGGACCCACCAAGTTTTTAGCTTCCATATGAGTCCTTCGTCCCTCATCTTGATTCCTTTGCTATTTACCAACCTTCCTTGATTGACATTGTAATTTGGATTTTTCACATGCAGCAGATTCTTTCATGGTTTCACTTGCTTGCACTGAGAGACTTCTATTTCTCTTCATGATTCACATTTTTCAGAATTATTCCTCTCCCTAATTTATAATGTATAGAGTATCTTTTAGTGACTCACTAATCTTTTTTAATTTCAGGGTGTCTCATAGTTCCTTCTGCCTCACCTTGCCCAGTACCTTCAATGATTTGGTATTCAATACTGTTAACTCTGGTTTCTCTTCCTTTCCTCCTGCTGTGTAACCCTTCTCCCCAAGGCTCCTGACTGGCACTGTTGTGCCAGCACCGCTGTTTTCCTTATACAGGTGAGTTTGTATTCTTAACATACAGACTCCCTAATCCCTTCATTTCAATTTTTGTTATTCTTCCTTCATAGTCAAGTACTTCATTTATGGTTTATGTGTTTCCATCAGCCTGCCAAACCCAGCTGAGTGCCAGGGTCTCCCTCTGCATCTATTTTCTTTTACAGCTCACTGGAGGAGATTTCTTTTTCCTGTCTTTTCTCAGGAACAGCTACTGCTGCTAGTTTTCTTTAAGGTTTAGCCACTCACTGCTCAGATCCATCTCCTCATCCTGTCCAGCTTCTTCCTTTTCTTATTGTGACTTACTCTTAGTCCACATTTCTCCTTCATTTTTTTGACTTTCCCTCCATATTAATATGGCCTGAAAATATATTGTGTTCCTCAGATTTACTCCAAAGTGCACCACAGTCTGGTTTCCTTCTGTTTTTAACAACAGAAAGTACTTCAGCAAGCCTAAAATAAGATGTTTTGAACAAAGATTGCAGCCTTTGACACATGCTTTCTCATAGGTAAAGTTGATTAGTCCTTCACCCTTCTATCATAGTTTCTATTCTCTTGTTATTGCACAGTCCCCTGTCTCTGCAGTTACTGTCCCAGCTCCTTGTATCTTCATTTTTGTAGGTATTTTCCTTGCTCTTTCTGTAGTTTGTAGGAATGCTGTGTTGCTTTTGACTGTCTTATCTCTGTGAATCAGATCACTGGGTGACCTCGTCTCCTCAGACATGGTCAGGTGCTATTTTTAAGCAGATGAGTTGCAAATCTGTTTGTCAGCCCGGGGTTTTTTTGCCTCTGTTCAGGCATGTATTTCATCTCGCATCTCCAGCACTTCAGGCCTGACAGCTCCTGATAACAAAGGCAAAGCAGAGCTCTGTATCTCCCCTGAAAAACTCTCTCATGTCCCTCACTTCTTATCCCGCCTTCAGCATATTACCATCCACGGCCAGTGATGTTTGTTATCCAGACATGTTCAGTTATGAATTCTTCTGCTCAGTTGTAGTGTCACCATTATCTCTCCCATCATCTACAATGTTTATCCCCAGTGTCATTTTTTCCTGGCTTCCATTTAGAGTCTTTCTAGCTCTCACTACCTTCAGCTGTGCACAGAAAGGCATCCTGCATTTTCAAAGTTACACTTTGATTGCTTAATTGCCTTCCTTGTCATAACCAGAAAGGGGCTGCTCCACTCCTGATGGGATCATCTTCATCTGACTCCGTTGGGCTCATTGGAGTAGAATTTTTGTTTGCTTCAAGTTATCAATGAGTGGTTTCATGCTCTTTTCATCTGTAAAGCTGTTGAGACGTCTCTTATATAGCTGGGAGTCTACCTCAATTTTCTCTAGTTCTCTAGGAAGTTTTCCTAACTGTTCTGTTCCCAGTATTTCTTTCTTTATGCTTTCATGCTTTCTCAAACACCCCTACTCTCTCCCTTCAAATTTAATTTCTTAATCTTTTGGCTTTGAGACTTTTTCACATATCCTTCCATAAGTATCTCTTTAGTTTTTCATCTGTGCAGCATTTGTCTAATCTTTTTAATAAGATAAGGCCAAGAACTTACTTTTTACTGTCCTCTTTTATTGGGATTTTTAATGCTATTAAGGCACTGTAGATATTTAAACCATTATCAGTAATACCTCATAGGTTTTCTTTTCTCTTTTCAAATACACTTTAATGGGTTTTAGGCATAATTGTTAAAAAGAAGATGATAACATACTAGAAATAAAATACACCTGCTGCAATTAAATTGCACAGAGATCTGTGAATGGGAAGCAATTGCAAACCCTGGTTGTGTAGGCAGACTGTGCCCATGGCTTTGGGAAGCTGGCAAGGTCACTTAAGAACAAGAAAGCCAATACTAGATATGAGATATAGGTAATGAGACAAGGAACACGGCCTTAAAGTCCATCCAGTCCCACCCCTGGGGCAGGGACACCTTCCACTATCCCAGGCTGCTCCAAGCCCTGTCCAAGCTGGCCTTGAACACTTCCAAGGATCCAGGGGCAGCCACAGCTTCTCTGGGCAACCTGTGCCAGGGCCTCACCACCCTTCCTAACAAGAATAATTTTGTTGTAATAAAGTAATTACTTTCACCTGTGTCCATATAGTCCTCACATAGGAATCCTTCCTTGTGAGGGATTTAGATAAGATCTGTCTCAAATCTAAATGTCTCCTTGGAGATTATGTGGTTTGGGAATATGGAATAAATGGAGGAAAGGAATAGTACTGAGTCACCAAGATCAGCTCATATTGACTCAAAAACTGGATCCAAAGCAGCTTAATTACAAATTGTGGTGCATAATATCTTCCTTAAGATTTCCTCAGTACTTCAGGACTTCAAGTAGCAACTCTGAGCTCTGAGCTGGCCGTTACTGCTCAGAGTAATGTTTTTGAGATTGTGATAAGGGCCTGTGTGACAACATCAGCTCAACACTTTCTGGTGGTAAAAAAATGTAAATCAAACATGAAGAATTCTTAATAAAGGAGTAGAGGATAAAGCAGCGACATCACTGGATACATCCATGCTTCGCTAACAGCTGGAATTAGTCTGTACAGTTTTGGTCCCCACACCTCTAGGACAATCCATTGGATCCATAAGCTGTCCAGAGAGGAGCAACAGGGCTGGTCAAATGCTGCTTTATGTGGAACAATCAAGTAAGCCAGGGGTTTCCAGCCTGGAATACAGGTGACTCTAGAATTCATTAAGAGGACTGAAGAGGGCTTGGGGGCTTTTTCAGTGGTGTTTTTGTTTCGTTAAATTTTTTTGTTGGTGTTGTTTTTGGTTGGTTGGTTTGGTATTGTTGGTGGTTTTTTGGGGGGGAAGGATTGGTTTGATTCTTTTTTGCTGTCTCTTCTAACAGAAGAAGTAGAAGGGATGAAATTAAACCAACAAGAGGCATGTTGAAAGCAAACATAAAAGACTGATCATTCTGGTATTGTGGCTATTTGCAGAGGCTCAAGAGGAGATCAGACAATGCTCGTGAAACAGAGGTTTCTGGAGTTCCCAGAACGTGTATCCAGCTCAGGAAGTCTCTGAGGTGCCAGTGCCTGACAGCTGGGGGCTAACAGTTCCCATTCTCCCCTGGACACCCACTCCTGGCAGCAGTCAGAAATAGGATAGAGGTTATGTGGCTCTTGGAGCAGAGCAGTAGCAGTGCTTTGCCAGCACTGGTTTGCCAATATGTTCAGGCATTATGGGCAGTAGTATTTTATTAAGACTAAATTTAAAGAATCCCCTTGGTTATGATCAGTAATGAGTTTTAATATTTAAAAATGACTGTTCTATTCTTTGGACACTGCACGGGTAGCACGTTTTCATTTCACCGCAGGCACTGTGGTGAAGACGGGGAAGACGTATTTTATTTTCCTCTCTGAGAGTAGAATGGTGGGATCATTTTTCACTCTAACAGGTTTTCTTTAAAGCAGTAACACTCCACTTGTTATATTTTTCATCAATCCGTCACAGGCTGTGTGGCTGCTTCACATTTCTTCTAAATAACAAGGTCTTAATAATCTAATTAATGCTGATCATCTTACTTTCTTTGTCTGGCATAATCTGCCTTACTAAGTAAACTGAGGGTTTCTTAATGATGAACTTGAAGGTTGACGGTTCACTATTTTTGCTTAATTGTCTCCATAACCCACTGATTGAAAGCTGTATGTTTCCTGTGTTGTAACAGACATCACGGTTTTCCGGCAGGATGTTTAATTCAAGTGGTGCCTCTTCTATTTGTAAGAAGAAGGAGAGCTCAGGAATTTGCAAAGTGTTGCATTATAGTTACATTTTTTAAAAAGCAAACAAGCCCAAAACAGATTGGCATTGTAGTATAGACGCTTACACTCATTTTTCACAGATCAAATGAGAATAAGTAAATTTACATTAACTTTAATGCCTGAACTAGCAGCACAGCTACTTTAAATTCAGCAGAAGAGAGACAAAGCAGATATTCATATCTAAGCATCAGGGTAAGAACATTTTCAGGTGGAAAGTGAAAATTAATGGAGCTATGACAATTCACGACAGCTCTTACATTTGTGTTTATAGTTTGTTTTCCTGCACCACTCAGTTAAAGGAGTTAAGGTTGTATTTTGTCTCTTCTCTTTAGCTGGCTAGTACTTCTGCTTAGCTTTTGTGAACGTGATTTCAGAGATTCTATTACTATTAGCCTGAAAATAGCTTTTTTGTTTTCATTTCTGGGATTGTCATATTTTAGACATAGTTCTCCTCTTCTTGTATGTGTAAGAAATATGGTCTGTTTCTTTGGAAGTAAAATAAAAATAAATGTTTTAAGTATTGAATGAACTGAGGCCATGAAAATGTGTCTGGTGATGAACAACTATGGAGGTCCTCATCATTCCAGAGGTGGGCTGGGAATTTAATCTGGACTTGGCTGGTCTGTGCTATCCCAGTGGATGACACAGTATCCCTGAAAGTTGTAATACATCCCAAAGACCTGTCGGGTTGATTGAATGGAGAGACAAAGCTAGAGAAAAAACCTGCTGTGAATACTGAAAATTGTTATTTTTTGTAATTCTTCATATTAAAAACTCCCTACCTTTAGCAATTCTGGGGAAGTTTTTGCTATTTAAAGACAATTGGCTGGCATGGTAAATCAACTAACCTTTTTTCCTGGGAGCTAATCCCAAGACTCTGAATTTATACAGGTTTTCACGTTTAGGCTTGCACTTTACAATGCCATGGTGAGGTTCTTTTTCCTGGCAATCAAAATGCTTTTTTTCTGTTATTTAGCTACCAGCAGAAAACAGCCTATAGCATTACATCTGAATTTGCCTGTAAAAGTCAATGAAGCAGCTGTTGTCTGTTTTATACAAATGAACAAAGAAACTAATCTATGAGCAGGAAATTCCCTTGTCCGTTTTCTTTTACCAGGTTTGTACTTGTTTTCTTACTATCAGAACAGATCAAAATGAGATTACATGAGGAGAAGAACCTGTCATCCTGGTTATCCTACTAGTTTTTCTAAAACCAAAGCAGTTGATTAAGAACTTGACTAATTTAAAAAAGGCTTTTGAATGGACACAATTAATGAGTGATAAGCTATAAAGAGTTAACGAGATTTTCTTACAAGTCCAGAGGCCCTTTCAACACAAAGATGAAGTTTGAAAAGACGGGAGAGATGCAGAAAGCTTGAATACATTCTATTAGCTGCCTCCTCCTTGTTTCCCTTTTCCACAGAGGCCAATAAGGCTGTCAGATTGATGTAAAACTTGTTGCTAGTTAAATTACAGCATGTAGACTTAGATTAGTACATAGTGCTGAAAATGAAAAATAGCCCATTGCAGAGCAGGTGAAATTTGCTTTATTTTTACAGCTGGTTTTCTTACAAACTTCGTTACAAGTTTTCCTCACTTCTTAGAGTAAAAGAAATAGATGCTCCTTGAAAAATGGGGGGTTTTAAAACAAAGACATAGAGAACATTTTTACCTTTCCCATTATAGTATCTAGGAATATAGAAATTGCTTCCAGGAAAAATGTCTTGCTGTGAAGATCAGGCTTAGTCTCTTGGGTTTTGTTTTTAAGGAAGTCTGGAATGTGGAAGAATCCTGAAAAGGTGATAATAAATCCCCTTTTATTTTATAAGAACAAATTATTTCCTGTTCTTGCATTTGCTTCTGTGAGTAAAGGCTAAAGCAGTAATTAATAATACAGCCTTTTAAAATCAAAATTCAGTTTTTTAAAGATTTGCTTAAAACCATTTTTATTCTGTTAACTTTGTAAATAATTATTAGATGAGCTGTAAGCTAGTTTAGATTTAGATTGGATATTAGGGAAAATAATTTTCATGGAAAGGTTTGTGAAGTGTTGGAAGGGGAAGTGATCCCTGGAAGTGATCAAAAACACATGGATGTGGCACTTGGGGACATGGTTTAGTGATGAACGTGGTGGTGCTGGGTTGGTGTTTAGGTTTGATGATATTAAAAGGATTTTCCAACCTTAATGATTTTATGATTCTAACTAAAATGTTCTTATTGTTTCCTCAAAAAAAATTCTTTCTGAAAACCCACATTTCAGTCTGAATGAATAATTTCAGGACTCCCACTTGGGTGAAAAGTAGCTTTTTGAGGTGAATAGGCAAAATGTTTACTCATGAGATATTTGAATTATGGGTGTAGTGTGTAACAGAACTCACCACGCCAAACTCGGCATTTGGGCTGATTTTTATTTTTTTTAAAAAAGACCTTTCAGAGTCTGCTTTCAACATTTTGTGTTCTTTACAAATTAAAAAATGAGATTTATGTCACCTCTTAATGTTCATCCCTTAGGGTGCAGCTGTATAACTCTGCTTTTCCTTTCCCAAAACTGTAATTTTCAGACTTTTCTTGTGACTCCTTAGAACTGGCCCATGGATTCCCTTGGCTTCCCTGACCACAGGAGAAAAAAAAATTAGGGAAGCCATGTAGCACGTGGTTTCTATGCTCTACTCAATCTGTGAGGTTAAATTGACTGTATCTTGGAAGTTTTAAATAGAATCATCGAATCATTCCGGTTGGAAAAGGCCTTAAGGATCATGACTTCAGCCCTTGACACAGCACTGCCAAGGCCACCACTGAACCTTGTCCCCAAGTGCTGCATCCATTTAATAACCATGAAATAAACTGCAACAGCAGTAGTAAAAAACGTGTCTTGTTCTCTACAGAAACCTACAGATGCAAAAGAGTGCATTAAATAGAGGAGGAAAAACACATATTACAGGGTATGTTCCATGGGCAACATGTTTGTCTTCGCTGGGTTTTTTTTCACACGAAGGGCTCTGTGGTTTTTCTGAGCACAGATGGCTTTGAAGTTGTGCCACCCAATAACTTGAGACTGCTGGGATGAGGAATCCTTGTCCAGTGGAGAGCATAATTGAAGGTCCTTCAGTGAAATAAGGTATCTTTGAAGTGACTGTCTTGTTAACTTCTCACTTAGCACATCAAAGTAAGGGAAAGATGCTTTTTTTTCCCTTGTAAATGCAAATTGCAGCTCTCACCTGCTTCCAAACCTTGCAGATGTCCCAGCTGATTCCCATGGTGAAGGTTTTGTCTCTGGTTATGCAGGAATAGTTTTCAGTTTTTAGTGGAAGTGTTGGACTTTGGTGATCTCACTGCAGCAAACTGAGTATGGAAATTGAGTTCTCACAGGATCTTCCATTTGTGATGTTTGTGTTCTCACCCTCATAAGTGCTAAACAAAAACTTAAGTATTTTCCTTCTTAATCGTAGTGTCAAGATCACAGAGTGAATGTTGCAGACAGTTTAATGATCAAAATGTCTGGGTTTCTGTTGGTTTACTGTAAGATGTTATTGAATTTTCCCAGCGATGCTTAAAATAGTTGTACAGTAAATGGAGGTATCTTAGTTAAGTATTTCTAGACTCTCTGGGCATTTTGGTTAGTTTGCCTTTCTCCAGACTTCTACTCTCTGCTATAAAGTGGCATAATTTATCCCAGTGAATCTTTCCATGCAGAAGGCATTATAGGAGTTGATCCTTTTCCTTCAGAGCCCTTTCGTCTTGGGAGGGAAGCAGCTTTCTCAGCACGGCAGTTGTCAGTGCCTGTGTTGAAAATGTCACGTGAGAACTCATGCCCAGGAGTTCCACCTGAACATGAGGCAGAACTTCTTTCCTGTGCAGTGACTGAGCAGTGACCAGATTGTCCAGAGAGGCTGTGGAGTCTCCCTCATTGGGGATAATCCAGACGTGTCTGGACACAATCCTGTGCCCTGGGCTCTGGGATGACCCTGCTTGAGCAGGGAGGTGGGACCAGAGGAGCCAGTGTGGTCCCTTCCAGCCTGACCCATTCCATGATTCTGTGAGAAGTGTTGTCTCTGTAGTCTGGGAGAGGTAGGGAGACAAAGGAGGGTACATTTCCTAAAACTGCAGGAAGCAGAAGCACTAAAGAAACCAACAAAACTTCCAACATGGAATAACAGTGAAGGGGGATATTAGTCATCAATGGAAGCCGCTCCAGATGCAGCATCAGTGTCTCTTGTACCTCCCACCCCTCCCCCAGCGTTCTCCATATAAATCGTGCTGCTCTTGCAGGTGCTTCTGTGAGCATCAACAGCTCTTTGATCTTGAAATCCTAAACCTCTGCAAGGTCAGCAGGAGTCATGCAGGTCCTGTGGAAAACGCAGAATCATGGAATGCACCACGGTGGGTCACAGCCTGTTTGCTACTGCTGAGCTCCACTATTCCAGACAGCTCCAGTGGTGGACAGCCATAGAGGCCATTAATAATTGCACGTGGATACTGGAACTTCACAGCATCAAACTGCTCCAGTGCCTTATCTCAGAGTGATGAGACCTGTGCTAAAGGTGGATTGCAGCTGGAATACAAGACCTGCTTGTTCCCCCCCATATTTCAGGACATATTTCTGATGTATCTGCTTTGCTTAGTAAAGATGATCACTGGTCTAGTGTCTTACAAATAATCATTACCTTTCTCTTGAGCTCAGATTTAATAGTACTTCACCCAGATACTGTGACGGAAACTCAGCTAGCTGGATGAATTTATTTCTTCCGTGATAAGAACATGAACCTCTCAGCAAGTTGCAAAGCAAAATTACAAAATAAAACCTATGCTCAAGCCATAGAATGATGACTTCAGTCTCATAGGCTTTGTGGTGTTTATTGGAGTATTGATTTTGAATCCTGAAATAGAAAGTCCAAAAACCCATGGAGTAAGAAATTTGGAACTTATTATTATTATTTTTTGTGAATATCCTATCTGTAGATTTCTGCCTTGTTATCCTAAATATCCTTCTAGCTGTCTGTTTTAGATTTGGGTTTGTTTTTTTTTTTTTTTTTAGTTTTCAGGAAGACATGCTTATAATCAATTGAAATAGTGACAAAACACACTATTTTATATTCCATATAGGTACTGTAGAGCTCGAGGTCATGAGAAGAATGTACAATAGTAGTAGTCAATAAAAAGCATTCACTGACCCATCAGTCAGTGTTTCAGTGCTGGCTCGGGCAGGTAGAACAAGCTCCTGAAGTGATCAGTGACGGTTTCCAGGTAACTTGTATGATGAATATACACCAACTCTCACTTTTATGGAGTCAGGAATCTCAGTGTTCAGAGACACTTGAAGCTACAAACTGATTCCTTGCCTGGCTTGATGCATTTCCATCATCTTTCTGGATGTCCAAAGTTGCTCAGGTGGGAATTTGCAGCTGAGGCTCTTGAAAACAATGTGTTATGGAATCGCATGGGACAAGGGAGCTGCACATCTGCTCATCTTTTAAAGACTTCCAGGGATGGTGATTCCACCCCTTGCCAGGCACCCTTCAGTGAAGAAATCTTCCCTAATATAGGAAAGCGGCCATTTCCTCTCATCCTGCTGCTTGTTATTTGGGAGCAGACCCCAACTGACCCCCACCTGGCTGCCCCCTCCTGTCAGGGAGTTGTAGAGAGTGAGAAGGTCCCCTCTGAGCCTCTTTTTCTGAACTCCCTCAGCTGCTCCTGGTGCTCCAGCCCCTTTCACAGATCCTTCCCTGGACGTACTCCAGTCCCTCAATGTCCTTCCTGGGTTCAGGAGCCCAGAACTGGACGCACAATGGGAGGTGCCTCAGCAGTGCCCAGCACAGGGCATGGGCACCGCCCTGGTCCTGCTGGCCACAGTAGTGCTGTTAAGAGGTGTGTTTCTAAAAGCTTTCTGTGATGCTAAGAAGAAAAAAAAAAAAAAGAAGAAGTTCAATTTATTTCATTACTTAGCAACTGATCAAATTTAACAATGTGTATATAAAGACAAATCTCAGTAAGGGCATCAGCAGAAAAACAGGGCAAAGAACATCTTTCCTCTGTGTATACAGCTCACAGCTGAAGCTTTGCAAATTGCTGGTAACTGTATCAGCATATTATTCCTTCATTTGCATTTGTACTTCAATTAATTTTGTAATTTAATTTGTGCAGTTCTGAATATTTCAGTGTATCTGAGTGAAGGGAGAATCTTTTTCAAGGAGCACAGCTGTTTGGCTTTAGCAAGTTTCTCCAAGTACAAGTGCTATCAGTATTTCTGCTTTCAGAATTATTTCTCTGTAGGTGGGTTTGAAGTAGCATCATCATCATTCAGATCTTTCAGTGTCTGGACCATCCAATTTGGGATGTTGTAGTGCAAACCAAGAGTCCAACTACCAAGCCCATAGTACTTTCTGGTGCAATTTCTTCAGCTGTGTACATTACTACTTCTTATTTTGAATGTCGGTGCCTGTTTTTTGTTCACATCTTGCTTTATCTTATTGTTTAGTTAAATTCTGTAGAATTCATACAATGTATTCAACAGCTTTTTGAGTAATCCTGGGGAAGGAAAAGAAGCATTGAAGATACTTCAGTTTTACTATCACTTTCACTCCAAGGTTGGAAGAGAAGTAATTGCTAGATAAGCATCATGTTAAATAGGTTTTCACTCATGTTCATATAGTTGTATGTTGTTTGTAAACCATCCCAGAGTTTTTGCTGGCTTGTCCTAAGCCAAAATACAACTGGCTGCCTGACTGACTGGGAACTTGCACATCTTCAAGGGGTTTGGTCTTTGCTTAACAGCTTGATTCTTGTGAGGCAGTGGGGAAGTGGAGGCAAACTTCGCTCATTCTTGGGGATTCATCAATTTACAGGGAATTTGCTGCTGTGTTGGAACAGTGGAATCAGTAGAGTGCTTCACCTAGTTACGAGTTTATTAAGAAAACATCAAGACAAAACATGATAAGCTCATTGTTTTACTATAAAAGTCCTTAGGGTGCCAAGCATGTGGCAAGTACAAACTCAAGCACACAGTGCATGAACCTGTGCTGAATGTGCTGTACATGCCTGCATGTTATTACTGTTTTCTCACACTTGGCTGCCTGTATCTGCCCTCTGAGCAGAGAGCAGGATCCCGAGTCTCCTCATGTTGTGCTGGGTCCCTTGCCAGCCTTGGCCACCCAGGGTGGCTTCTGGTGCTCTGGTCCAGGCTGGCACTCTGGAGGTCCAACCGCATCAGCTGCTCCCTAATTAGTAAATTCCAATCCATGCCATTCTCTCCCGTTGCCTGGATTATGCACCGAGTCCTTCACTCAGTTCAGCCTCCCCACCATGGACTTCTTGGGGAAAAAAGTCTCTTTCCTTGGTGTTTAACTTCTCTGCTGCCTGATAAATACCTCCCCCTCAGTGGCTTGAGCCCTGTCAGGAGCACTGAGTGTCACAAATGCACAGGGGTTCCATGCTGCTCTGCTGTTTCTGCTTTCTTTGTACCAGTGTGGAGCTTGCTCCTCTTGACTGATACGGCCTGATGCAACATGTCATTTTTTATCTAAAAAGATAACCTGTAGTGCAGATGAGGATACTCTGAACTGCAAGCAAGCAAAGCCAGTGGATTCAGCTCAGTTTTGGTGCCTCTGTCTATATTAGCAAGTTTTGTGGGTCAGTAGGAATGAATCTGAAAGTGTTGGTGTTGCTAAATTAAGTAGTGGGTGTTGTGCCAGGACACTTTCTTTTTTCTTGTTTGCAATAAGATGAATACCAGGAAAACGCCTTCTGTTTTGAGTTTGCCTGTGTAATGTGCTCCTGCCTCCTGTTGTCCACCCACGGCTGTGTGTTCCCTTCAGAAAATCACTTCTAATTGGAGATTCTCTTTGGGCTAGCACCCCTCTTAATACATACCTGAAAATTAATTTCAAGTTTTTAAATGCTTTTATTATAATCACAGTTTCCAGTGTTGTCAGAATTAAAGTAAGTTTCGAAAGTCAAGGGTGAAAAGCTGTGTTTTCTCTCAAGCTGAGGATGCTAAAAATGTGACTTTGAAACTAATCATTGGTTGGTTTCCAATTGCCAGCTGTGTTCCTTGCTGCCCTGTGAGATTCTTGCAAGGACAGATGGGTATGGCTAACAAGGAGATTAAAGGAGTTAAAGGGATCTTCTGTTCTAAGTACAGAAAAGGGATGTAGCAAATAACAGCCTTTAAAAGACAGAAACTCAAATGTTCATTTAAAGTAACAACCCTTGGAGAAATACTGCCTTCCAAAAGTAATGAGAAGGGTTAACACTTAATCAGACAAGATTGTTGGCCCATAAAAGAAACCACGGCAGCTGCAACCATGTGGAGATTTCAAAAGGATATCAGTGAAGGTCAGCACATAACAGGCTTCCTCTAGTCCTGGCTAGAAAGATTTTTCACTGAGGATTTTAGATTGTTTTTGATGTCATTAAGGATATGTGTCGTTTATGTTCATATTGTTCCCCTAAAAAGTCAGAATAAAAATGATGTATTTTCTGAAACTTAACGAAAAAGGCACAGTGCTATACAGAGTTAGAGAAGAAGAAAAAACTATGTGTAAAAGATGTCTACACCTAGGAGTGTTCCTTGGATGGGATCCAACAGAGCTGGATCTGAGGAAGTGAGAGCCATTACAGTAAGCAAGAAGGAGCTGGACTTTTAAGCAATAATGTTTTCCTTTTCAAGTGAAACAGGACAAAACAGAAGACTGCTGGCTCCTCAGTGTGAGAAGAGGTCAGATACTTCTATTTACACTCTTAGTACTGTTGTAGGCTGTACACTGGGGAGAGATCCACATGAGGTAATACCTGTGATCCTCTCTGGAGAGAGAGAATAATAATAAGAATAATACCCCTAAAAATAATAAAAGCATCATACCCCTCCATAAAAGGAAAAACATAATTGAGAAGTAGTTTGTGTGCTCTTATATAAAGAGGGAGGATTAGGAAATTGAAACTGCAATTGCAAGGGGAGAAAGAGAAGTGTCAAATACCCAAGGGTCACAGGTGTGTGCAGGGTATGCACAAATAAATCCTAGGAAGAGCACCACAGAAAGCTCTGCTCACCTGAGTGACCGCATTAAAGATGATGTCTGTTAAAGGCTTTGATCAAAGCTAAATTTTTCCGTTCTGCTCTGGAGTGTTTCTTTCAATGGCAGGTTTTGAACAAGGTCCATTTGCTGCAGCGTGTAGCAATTTGTATGCCTCAGAGCATCTGATGGAGCGATCCCTCGGCAGCAGGAAAGCAGAAAAAACACCTCTCAGAGCTGCAGAGTGGTACTGGGGTTTTTATAATTCAATCAAGGAGATCCAAATTTTATCTGTACACAAGCCCAGGACTCACTCCAAGAATGGAGTTGCTCCTCCTGGAATAATTCTGTTATTCCTTGCAAGTAGCAATTCAGGAGAAATCTTATAACAGTATTACTACCATATACTAGTAATAGTTGTAACCACTGCTTATACAAAGCAAATTATTATACGTAAGCAAATTATTAGTTGATTTGGCTGAGGACTGATTTTGGCCTGTCCCTTAAACAGTGTTCATATCTGGGAAGGACCTGGGGGTGTGCTGGGTGAGAGGCCGGACATGAGCTGGCCTCGTGCACTCACAGCCCAGAAACCAAACATGGCCTGGGCTGATCCCACAGTGTGGGCAGCAGGGGAGGGGAGATTCTGTCCCTCTGTCCCGCTCTGGGAGAGAGACCCCACCTACAGAGCTGCCTCCAGCCCTGGGGCTCCCAACATTAGGATATGGAACTGGTCAGTGAGCTGGAGCCTCTCTGCTCTGGAGCCAGGCTGGGACAGCTGGGGGTGTTCACCTGGAGGAGAGAAGGCTCCAGGGACACCGTAGAGCCCTTCTACTGCCTAAAGAGGCTCCAGGAGAGCTGGAGAGGGACTTGGGACAAGGGATGGAGTGACAGGACAAGGGGGAATGGCTTCAAACTGCCAGAGGGCAGGGATAGATGGGATATTGAGATGGGATTCTTTCCTGTGAGGGTGGTGAGACCCTGGCACAGGTTGCCCAGAGAAGCTGTGGCTGCCCCTGGATCCTTGGAAGTGTTCCAGGCCAGGCTGGATGGGGCTTGGAGCAACCTGGTGTGGTGGAAGGCATCCCTGACCAGGGGAGGGGAGGAATTGGATGAGCCTTAAGATCCCTTCCAGACCAAATCATTCTGTGATTCCCTTTATTTGTATCAGAAAGGATGAAAGCTAATGTCTCTGAACTCAAAAGCTTGCTATGATTTTTATGTGCTATTTTATGCCTATTTGCAAACGAGACTGTTGAGCTGGTGGATTGCTGGCTGCTAAGTGATAGTCAATTGTTTCCATCTCTTTCAGTTTCTGTATTCCTTTGTGGCCAAAGTTACACGGTGGAATTTGGTCTGGATTTAAAATTATATACACACAGGAACAGGCTGGGAGATGAGAAATTGCAGTCTGGGAGTGTTAATTTGTGGTCTGCACAAAGTCAGTGATACTGGGGCCAAAATAGGTTTCTTGATATGATAATTAACGTGTCATTATTAGGATGGATTTCCAATGCTATCTTTGCTTTTTAAATGAGAAGGGCAGGTGAAGGGAAAGGTGAAGGTAGGTTTCATATTAAAGTACATGTTGCAGCACAAGAGGTACAAAGGTTTTATATTCAGCAATAAATCATTATAATTATTATTATTGAAAACTTAAAGAAAAAAACCTAGATTGTTGTTTTGGGGTGTTTTTTTGCTGTGCAAATTTCAGTTCTTCCTGCAAGTTTACTGCAGTTTGTCTAACTAAAATTTGACAGTCATTATCCCTGAGAAATCTAGAATGTTCTCTAAACAACAAAGAGCCTGATTTCCTCCCTGTGTATTGAAATATGAGTGGAATGATTGTTACCTGTGACTTTTTGTGTTTGACATCCTTTAAAAACCCAACATCTCGACTCTCCTAAGTAAGAGTGAGAGCTGAGTGGAACATTCATTCAGACTGTTTCTTTATTTTCTTGCTATTTATCTATCTGTTTCCTGCAGGAGTGCATGCTTTGAGTCTGGTGACATAGTGAGGGTTTTATGCTAAAGAACAGTAACGTTATTTCACTATTTTGTCTTTAGCCCTTTACTCGGATCCCACTTGTTTAAATTTTCATTTTCATGTGTGCTTGCTTCCTGCAGTGTGGTGCTGTTGTAAATGTTGGCTGGAGTGAGCTGGTAAGATGAATAGACCATGTTCGGTTTCCACCAAAAAAAAAGTATTTTTCTTTACACCGATGTAAAAGCCCAAGGACCTTTCCTCCACAATCTCCTCAGGTTTTTCCTTAAAACCAAAGATTTTTCTTTCTGTTCTGTCATCATTCCT
>NW_008236441.1:1037917-1046026 GCF_000691975.1 Corvus brachyrhynchos | reverse complement strand
ATCCCTGCTTGATGTGAGACTTCCTTATGCTGTTCCTCTCTGTGGAGCCAGACAAAAAGGGCTTTGCTGTGGCTCAGCCCGAAGCTAGCAGCAGTGGGACCATCTTTACAGTAGTACTTTTCATATAAAAAAGGCAGAATGACATCCAGGTGTATGATTGAAACTTGTGGCTTTGGTTCTCTTATGTCAGCAAAACACAAAATCCAAGAAAACCTCATTTTTAATATTCAAAAATTAATGGTTATTCAGGAGGAGAACTTGTCTACAAAAAGGGGTGTGATTGACCTGCTTTGACCATACGCCTAGAGAAATTCAAGGACTGTTTGATGTGAATATTTAGTTGTGGTTGTCATGAGTGGCAAAGGAACTTGAAGCCCATCCTATATAAAATTGACCTTACAGACTTGGAGCCATGAGTATGTTGAAATGCTAATGTGCAGCCAGCAGTATTTGGGTGTTACAGCAGGTGTGTTCCCTTTCCTTTTAATTACACGGCTTCCACCCTTGTTAATATTCTGTTACTGACAGATGCATGGTGTCAGCTGTGGTAAAGTTAATCAGACCCCTGTTAAAATCATCAGTAGATGATGCTGGGTTTAAAGGGTTCCTTTGCATTAGCCATTTACACAAAAAACACTTGGAGAAAGGGGAGATCGCACCTGGATTTTTTTGAGTAGGCACGGTAATCATGAGTAAAAGAAATGTGTTATAGAGCCCTAATAAGAACTCTGGAGTCAGGTTTATCAAGAGGAGATTATGAACTTGTTGCAGATTTAGGCAAAGCCATGTTTACAGTGGAAGATTCTGAGGCTTAGTACAAATATTAACCTAAGTATTATTAAGCTAATAGCATGGCATTGCTACTTAGGCTTTGCTTGAAAGGTGGATGGGTTTGAAGGAAAATAAATCAGGAAGTTCTCTGCTACTGTTGTCACTCTGCTATTAATTTCCTTATTAATTATTTACAAAATGCTGCTTTATTTAGATGAATGACATGTTTTCTTTTTAAAGCTGGTGATTAATATCAGGTTTGAGGTAGTGACAGCTGGGAGAGGATTTCAAAGCCGTGATTTTGCAAATTAAACTGTTGAAGGTATTTGAGGATGGGCCCCTCAGAAATGTCACCTCTCAACACCAGTCACATTTAGAATGTGCGTTTCAGAAAGTAAGTATTGCTGAAAGCACTGAGGAGAGAAGTGAGATGGTAATTATCCTATAAGGAGTTGTTTGTAATTATTTTATAAAGAATTGATGATCATTTCTTTGAAAAGCACAGATCTCTTCCAGCTCTTCAGGGAAGAACAAAAAGTTGGGAACAAACTCAGGCCTGTGACATTCTGTATTTGAGTGAGCAGTAACTGATTGCTGCCTCTCAGTGAAAATTGTCTCTTCCATGCTGATTAAATCACGTATGTCCTGCATCAGGATGAGTTAGAAAGAGTAAATAGTGGGATTTTTCCAGGCCCTGTAATACCAGTATCTGTTTGCTGGTGATACTGCTGTTAGCAGCAATGTTGTGGTACTGCAAGGCTCTAATTAAAGCCAGAGAGCTCAGGTGTAAAATGTAAGATTGATTCAGCAGTCTCCCGGTGAGAAGTTGATGCTCTTTTGTTATGCTGTGGTCTGGAACAAGCCGTAATTCTGTCGCCAAATGGTTGTGTGTTAGGATGAACTATTTTATGACAGTTTGGCTCTAAGCAAAGCTATAACTCTGCCTATGTTGTGGGAAGGAGACTGCATTGGGAAGCCTTTCCTCAATCAACACGCAGCTCTATAAACACTTGAGCCTCCAAGCCGTGTTCATCCCAGTGTGTGGCTGTTGTTGCATCGTGATGAATGTGATGTTTTTCCTTTGGGCGCTTTTATCACTAATTTCTGCTATAGAAAAAAATATTTTTAAGTAATTTTTTTTCTCATTAGCTTATTAGCAGTTGGAATACGTAGAGTCTTAATAAACCTGCTTCAAAGGTTTTGCTTTGAGATTATCTCTTGTGCCCCATGGATATACGAGGAAGAATTGTCAAATTTTATACTTGCCAAGTCAATTTGGAATAACAAGATTTCAGCGATAACTTTGCACTCTGAAGGAGGAGATACAACCACTGTAGGATTTAATGTACATACATACATTTTTCAGAATAACATGGTTGAGACCCAGATCTCACTGAACTTTCTTAGCCCCCAGCATGGAGCTCATGGAACTTTAAAAAACTTGAGACAGTTCTGATGACTATTTTCCAGGTGGAGAAACTGAGATTGGCTTGGTCAGAGCCTGGTGCTAATAATGCCAGGGTTGTAGCTGCAGTCCCTGGATGGGCCATGGGTTCATCCCTGGATGATCCTTGTGGGTCCCTTCCAACTCAGACTATGCTGTGAAATCGGAAGTCTGTGAAATCAAGCTGGAGCTCACAGTTTAGCAATCACACTCTAGAAGCTGCATGTCCCGGTCCTAACTCTGTGCCCCTCTTTTAATTAACCTTGGGTGTCCCAGGGAACATGGGCAGCTCATACTTTGTGCTTTCTAAGCACAAGTTAATGCTTTCTAAGCACTAAGTTCCCATTTCTCCTCCCCATCCCCCTGTTCCTTATTATCACCCTTTTCCACTTAGGAGGTCTGTGCCCACCACAGCAAGGTACCCTCCGCAATGGCTGTAATGTAGCTGCATCTCTCTTTGCCTTGGCACTTCCAGAAGACAGGTTTGTCCTTTTTCATTTCTGAAATACTCCATGTTTAGATTGTTTATACATGTTCATATGGCACCCACTGGGAGATGCTTGACTGGGAATACCAGGAATGGTGTGGAACAGGGTAGGACTCAAGATTCATGTGGCTGAACACAATGACCAACCTGTTTCATTACAGAGTAATGTGTTCAGTGGCTGCTAATCTCATGTGCCCCCAGGCACTGATTTGTCCCAGGTGTGTTGTGCTGCTGTCAGGGCAGGGATGTAGAATTGATCCAGCCATCCAGAGGTGGGGCAGGATCTGAACATCCTGACCATCCAGAGGGCTCATACTTGGGTGTGACACTGCTTGTACATTTTATAATGAAATAGTTGCCATTTTTCATTCTACCAAGAATTAATTCTGTCATCCACTTGAAGTGCTGCTTTTAACTAGCTGGTAGTGGCATCTAACAAGATACTTAGGAGTCACAGGGGAGAAAAACAAGACTCCAGTTTTAACCTGATTGACTGAAACACTTAAACATTGACTGGAAAGTCTTAATTTTCTTGTTGTCTTCAATCTATATCAGACAAGGATTTAAATATAGGTAGTCTATACTGTAGCATTTAGTTGCCTTTTGATAATTTTCATGTTTTCCTTGAAGTATCTAAGTAAGTTTTCCTTGAACTGTAACACATAACCTTGCATTTCTCTTGGTAACCAAATATTCTGAGTCTTACCGAGCCTGTCCTTATTTATTTATTTATTTATTTGGGGGTTTTGTTACTGAGATCTCCTCTGAAATACCATCCATAGGACATAATTAACTTAAAACATTTACGTTCTTCCATGTATGTCTGTTTGATACCTGCCTGGTGGAAAAGCAGGACCTCAGAACAGGATTCATGTCTATTTTTTGCTTTGTCATACCCATGACCAGAACCTAAGTAGTGTTTCAGTAGTGTTTCAGGGGTTTATAACTGTTGGTAAACAGAGAAATTAGAGGTGGAAATGATAGTGTATGGCTTTGCTCATCCCAGTTCAAGATTGCTCCTTGTGGTACTGGCATTTGATGTGAATTGTTTTAGCTCTCACAGACTCAGATGAAGAGCCTGTAGTGATGCCTTTGCCTGGTCTTAAAATCAGGAGTCAAACACTGTTAGAAGGGAAAAAAGGATTTTACCTTGGTATTTATTTTAAGGATCCTCAGGTGCACACGTCCAGGTCAAATGGACCAAAATGCACCCCTCAAAATGCCCACCCAAAAGATCTGGTATAACATTGTAGGTCTTACTAATTAGCATATCTATCAAAGATTCCCCAATGAGAGGCTCAAGTGAGCCCCCTCCCCAAGGAACCTTCCCCTGGATGGTTCTATCTTAGTTTACAGAATGTGTTCTGGAGAGGACCTTGGGGTCTGGAGCACACTGATGCCTAGCTACGAAGCTTCTAAAATGTTTAGTCTCTTAGCTTGACAAACAAGTCCAAGAATGTAGGCAAAAAGCACTAAGAATACAGAAGTTGCAAAAAAGGTATAACAGGGGTATTAAAGAAAAGGCAAAAAATCTTCATGGCATCAGTAGCTATCAGAAAATGATGATGTTTTTAATTATATTAAATACAAGCTTGGGTTTGGCTTTTTTTTTAGTTAATCTTACATTACTCTTCCACTTTTATTTCCAGCCTTGGCATCTTGTGTTTCATATTCTGTTCCTTTTACTCTGTCCTCTTTCCTCTTTATTGACAGAGGGTTGCTGATGGTTTTCAATATTTAAGGGTCTCCAGTACTCAGACTTGCCTAGATTTAAACCTCCACCTTCCTGGTTTCCCTTCATCTCATTCGCACCCTCCCAGTTTGTTGTCTCAGGAAATCACTGCTGTCAGAGGTGCCCTTTTGTCCCACTCTTGGGGCTGTGTCACCTATTCGACAGGGATTCCAGGCTTTCATCTCTTCTCTCCAGCACTTGTGTTCTGCTCTTTTGTTTTCTCCAAGCTCTGCTCTGTTCCCATTGCCTCTGTCAGTATTTGCGACCATCTTTTGTTCCTTCTTTTTGCAGACTTTTCCCCTCTTTTTCCCTTAGTACAGCATATTTGTTTCTGGTTCTGAACCTGAGGGGATTATCTGTGTGAGCAGGAAGATTTGTGCTAATAAATATTTGTAAGAACAAAATCATCACCTGTATGAATCAGGTTCTTAGAGGATTACGTTTTAATTCAAAGTTTTAAAAAATCAGAACTACCCAGTCCCTAACCAGATGCAGTTGGAAGGAAATTCTGATTGCAGTGTAGTCAGTGGGAGCTGAGGCACAATTTCACACCCTGTGTTTCTTTATAGTCATTTGAGAAGACTCACAAATTTATCTCCAAAGATTTTTATTTAGATTTTGCCAAGGCTCAGCCACACTATTGTAAGGGTGATGGTTGAAAGCAGCACAAAGTCTTTTTAACCCTAATCACTGAGTGGCAACCCTGCCCATGGCATGGTATGGCTCCATCTCCATCCACATTCTGTGTAATTATATCTTGCAAGTTATTTCCATTATGATGGAGTATAATTTTTATTTACCATTTTGAGATACCTCCGAAAGTCTGATGAATTTAGCTGAACTTTAATATTAATGAAATAGACCATAGCATTTGTAATCCATAATTTTATTTGAAGAAGGTGGCATAAGAAGTGTTAACATTTGTAGGTGTGAAGCTTCTGAATACACGTTTTTCTTTTCTGCCATACAAAAGTGCAGTGTCCTACTCGAGTTGCGTTGTTTTAGATCAGAACTAAACCTCATGTCATTTACGTGTCAATGTTATGAAAGACAGAAAATACCCCAGTATAAAGGGAAGGGAAATGAACCATAAATAAGCCAGTAGCTTTCTCATAATGAATCAACACAGTTTCTTTAAAATGTGGCATGCTGAGTGTTTTTTCAATAGTTTAATTGGCTTTTGTAAACTATGCTAATTCATTCTCTTTTAAAATACCTTTCTCTTTCATGGATTCTCTCTACAGACCATACAAAAAGGAAATAAAAATTAAAGTAGTTTTGTTTTCTACATCAGTAAAATGATTTTGTTTGACAATCAATTTACTTGTGCCTCTTTTCTTTGAAATGGAAGCAGGTTCCAGGCCCATCTCTTTGAACTGTAAAATGTGTTCTGCCTGCATTACCTTCACTATTGAAATGTGGGTGCTTGTAGGGGGAACCAGAATATCAGAACTGAAAATAAAGCTCCAGGGAGAATTCTGCTTTCTGAGTCTAGTTAGGTTTTGTTGTTGTATACAGGACCAGTCCTGGTTTTGAAAGCAGTGAATGTGGCTCTGTGTGCAAACATCAATGAACAGATACACCAACAACCCTGAGCAGTTTTGCACTTTGTGCATCACTTTGCAGGGAGAGACCCTCCCTCAGTGAAGTCTGGGGGACCAAGAACGTTCTACTCTGAGTGAAACAAGGAGCAGGAGGGACATAGTTTTTTTACTTTAAGACAAACCACCTGTCAAGCAACCATTAGCCAAGATGAAATCTATGTTTCAGAGCAATGGGGTAGTTTCTCAGTGAGCTGGAAATGCCATTTTTATAGAGGGAGTGGCTGCAGTTCCTTTGCCCGAGTCATTAACAGTACACCAACATGAAGGGATGTGGTGAGGCAGGGAAAGTGAAGAGCTGTGATAACCATGTGCTGTCCTATATGTTGCTCTAAGTAAGTTTGAGGAAATGGTCTCAATTGTTTCTTAAGGGTGACTGAAGTTTGGCCATCAAGAAAACACTGGAGTCATCATCATACTGTGCACCCTGAGAAAGTTATTAGAAGCTTTGTCTTTCTGGAAGGTAACAGCTCTTGAATTGATGGAGCTTTCCTTTTATGAGTACTGGCATCAGAATCTAAAACCAGTGAAGTGGCTTCTGGTTTGCAATGAAGTGAGAATTGGATTCTCATAATTCTCATTTTAGTTAGCAGAAAACTTACAGAAATGTTCTGGTTTAGTCTTATTACTGTTTTCCAGGTAAGATATTAATCATATAATTGTCTTTCTTAAAAGATGGTAAACAGCCTCAGCCCCAGCACTAACTCTGGGAGTGCCCTTCTAACTCGATGCCAGCTGGACTTGATGCTGCTGATCCCACCCCTTGAACTCGGGAGAACCCTTGGACCATGTAATTTTTTGTCCTGCTTTATTGACCATATCTCTCACTTCTGGCTGTACAAATAGATGAGGTTTGCCCTGACCTGCAGAGGCTCAGATGGAAAAACTGATAGTCCTTTACTGTAAAAGCCTGGGTTGACACTGGATTTATAAACTCCTCCCTCTCTGAATGTGGAAACACGTGGAGGTTCTCAAACCTTACTTTGTCGATGGGAACCATAGCAGCAGCTTTCTAGGAATTTCCTGGCACTTGAGGTTCAGAATGAAAAGTGTGTGATCCCTGTAAAACATGGGTTGCACTTTTGTGGAGCTGTGCTGCCCCTTAGGGATCCTTACAGGAAATTCTGCCTCCTGGAATACCAGGGAAAATAGGTGCCATTTACAGCAGAATTCCACACATTCCCTTGGGACCTACCCCTTTAGCAGGAGACTCCTCATCCTTGCCATGTGAAGTGCTGCTGGATCCTCTGCCGTTGATGCATACGGGGAAGAATCCTTCTGGAAGCCTGACACCAGTGCCTGACGCCAGTGTGAATTTGATCTGCAGCCTTGCACTTGGGAGATGGACTGGGGGAATGGGCTGAGGCAGCTCTGCTGCTGACTGTCCTGTGGGAATCACCAATGGAAATGGGGATCTTTTACCTTTGGAATCAGTGTCAGAAAGGAGCACAATGTGCATTTGTAAATACTTGCATTCCTATTTCATTGAACTGTCTGCTAGAAATGGTCCTTGTGGGTGGATATGTCAAAACAGAGACATTTAAAAATGTGTAACAGTATGCTCACAACACATAGAGCTGATTTGGAAGGGTGCCTTGACTCAGTAGTGTTTATCCTGATGTTTGGAAGAACAGCAGCAGATCCTGTGTAAGTGTAATGTGAAGTCCTGTACTGTTCCCCTTTATGGCAGTGAATGTCGCTGGGCTTCTTGATTTGCTGTCACTGACATTTTCTGCCTACCCTGCTATAGATGAATCACCCCAAACTTTATTTCTCTTGTCTTCCTGACCCGATTTCTGTACCTGATACCACTTGTTTCTCTCCACTGAACCTCGCATCCCCACCCATTTGTTCCCTGGTGCTGCTCCATCTAATGCTTTCATTGCTCTCAGGATTTTTTTAAGGACAGAACAAACTGTTGCAGCCAGACCTTTCAGATAGGGATTTTTTTCCCCTCATGTTTTCAATCCATCCTACGCAGTACTGTGCTTACAATAGAATAAATTGTCCATTGTCTCGCCCTACTTCTATATTTTTATAATATTTAAGCATTTGCAGGTATAAATACATAAGA
>NW_008236441.1:1035891-1037751 GCF_000691975.1 Corvus brachyrhynchos | reverse complement strand
TTCCATTAACATTTTCTGAAATGTAATTTGTTTCATATTAACCTAGGGGAAGAAATTAATGAAAATTTACTGTGTTAAGCTGAGAAGTAAGTTTTTTGGAAATTAAGCATTTGAGGTTTTTTATATATTTATTGAATATTTAGGACACCAGCACATAGCTCTAGGCACTGGGGAATAGTTTTAAAACACAAATTTCTGTATGTTAAACATCTCCTGTCCAACTTGCAACTGAATTTTTTTAGAAGTTTACAAATTAACAAGAAACTGGAGATGCTGTGTGTCTCTTCTCTCCTGCCATAGCCAGTTGCAGGAAGCCTGGCACTGGAAACCTCCAAGCACTGGCCAGAAGGAACTGGGTCTAACTGGTGTGAAATACAAGGATGTTTCTCGCCAGTGTAGCAGATTTAGTGTGACACAGCAGGTTTCTTGCCCTGCAGAGTTCTGCTGCCACTATGCTGTGTGGTTACAAAGCCTTCTGCGTTCTCTTCCTCATCTTCAGCCTGCAGGGAATACTCTCCCAGCATGTCACATGTAGTCAGACTGTTTTCTCTAAGTACTGTCGAGGGAGTTTGTGTGTCAGGATCTCTGTGACACCTTTGTCAAGCCCTGGCTTAACTATGTCAGTGATCACATATCAGGAATCAATAAATTATGAGGAAAAAATGCCCAAGAGGCCCTTTAGGGGCTGGAAATGACCCATATGTGTGTATGCACCTTGCTAAAAGAAATATTCCAATGCGGAATCCAAAAATTCACATTTCTCTTTCTTTTTCTCTGACAGAAACATGTCAACTTGAAGAGTATTCATGTGTTTAGAACGGTGAGATTGTAACAAGCTGCACTGTATGCACACTGACATATTTAAATTCTTTCCCCTAAAGGACATGGCAGAACAAGTGTAGAGCTGAAAGAGGAGGGCAGCTCTCTGGGCTTGCCGAGGCTGGTGTTGGTGGCTGAACTGAACACTGGTGCTGTGTTTTGCCTGGATTCAGGCAAGGCTTGCTAGAAAATAGATTGTTCCTTGTGTGGGTATGGTGTGTATATGTGCATATACATACCAGATCATTTAATCAGAGTTATGAGCTGCTGCAGCAGTGTCAGAGCACAGCAGACAGAGCCCTGTTTCTCATTCTGAGGTCTTTCCCTCCTGGGCTCGTTTATCACCTGTGTCAATTGCTGTGAAACATGATTCCAACTTTCCAATGTTTTTCTGTTAGGCCTACCTGTTCCTCAATTCTTTCTTGTATAAAAAGAGCTGTCATGGTTTTGTTTATTTGAATAAATGCCCTTTTCACATTCCTTATCTTGCAGAGACTCTCTGCTAGAACATCTGTCAGTGTGTCCTTTCTGCATTGATTGCACGCAGATTTCATTCTGGATTTGGAATGTACTTTGTCTTCTCTGCCCTGATGTGTGTGTTGTAGCTGCCACTTCTGCATCACAGAGTCATTGGAAAAAGAATGTTTCACCACTCTTACTCTGACCCTTTGGGGTATGGTGCAGAAAACTCTTACTCTCCAACGTTTCTTCCCGGCTTAGCCATTAGGACATGGGAA
The DNA here is from genome assembly GCF_000691975.1 of Corvus brachyrhynchos. NCBI lineage: Eukaryota > Metazoa > Chordata > Aves > Passeriformes > Corvidae > Corvus > Corvus brachyrhynchos. The sequence goes on along the minus strand of NW_008236441.1, from coordinate 1,036,195 downwards.
AACATGAAAAACGTGTGATCCATACAGTAAAATGGCAGAGGGAGACTGCAGCATTTTTTATTCATAGGATTCTTTATGCTGAGCCTTTTCACTTCAAAGGGAATTGTAAACCAACCAGCCAACCCCTTCATCATTTGATAATTTGAAGGCAAACGGCAGAAAAGACCTGGCTTGCAAAACTGCATTAGGAGGCTTTTTAGAATCTCTGACAACCAATCCAAGGTAAAAATATAAAATATTTCACTACTGATTTCTTTGCACATCTGAAAAGGATAAAAAATGTAAGTATTTTGGAAATTGATTT
>NW_008236441.1:982591-1035871 GCF_000691975.1 Corvus brachyrhynchos | reverse complement strand
AGAAGCCCTCAGGGAGGAGAAAAATGAAGATCAATAGACAAAAGTTACTGAGCTAAAGGTGTGTTAGCAGCAATGATAGCACAGGCTGCATCTCTAGTTCGTTCCTTTCCGGCCTCTCTTCTGTCCCTGCCTGTTAACTGTGGTAGGTAGGTGAGCAAGCTGGGTGTTACCTACTCCCTTGCTGCCTTTGGGAGGTGTGGGAATAGTTCTGAGTTTAGTAGGCAAATCCTGCCATCTGGTGATTGCTCGTGCACCTGTGGGGTTGTTGCTTGGGTGGAATTTGGCCCTTTGAAAGGGAACTTCCTACTGCTGCTTTACTTGTGCTCCTTTTTTCAGCGATAGGAGCTTCTTTGTACATTATCCTGCACTTACTGATTTGCTTTTTGACACATCCTTGAGGAAGTTGGTGAAGGCACCTCATGCCTCACAGCAGCCTCAACACCTGGAAGGACAGGGAGCAGCCTCAGGATGAGCCCTGCCAGGTCCTTACAGCTGATCCTTTGCTCCCGGTGCGTATTTGTGATGCCTGCGAACTGCAGCCCCCTGGCTCACAGCCTTGGAGTCTCATTACAATGAAAACTTGCTGCCCCCACCTCATCCTTTCTCTCCCTGGTTCCTTTTTCTCTCTAGGCATGAACTCTGTTTCTCTCTCCTGTGCCCACCCGAGTGCCACTCCTGGTGCCCCATTCTCCCGGTGCCCCTCCTGCAGTGGCCACCTCCCCTTGCCCTCAGCCAGCTGCATTGGACTGCACTGACATGGGAACTGCACAGCAGCTGCTGCTGACTGGCAGGAATGTTTGATCCAGGGTAGGATTCCCAATGAATACAAATTGATACTAATTTTTCCTGTGTAATGATGGATAAGGATCCCTTAAGCCAACCAGTCTTTTACCACTGCTTCTGCACCAGTATTCCTGCTCCTCCTTGTGTCTCCCTGCCCTCACATGCCACGTAGAGCTGTGGAAGTCTGAGGTAAGCCCAGAGTGCCAGCAGGGATGGCTTGTGTCTCCAGTGCCCCTGGAAGTGCTCGGTGTGCTCAGCTGCACTCACTTGTTTGGTTTGGTTTTGGGGAATGACACAAGGAGCAGAAGCTCAGGCAAGCTGGAATCACTTTCCTTGAACCCCAAGATGACTTTAACATCTCTCAGGCAGAGAAGCAGCTGCTTAATTAAACATTGAGGGCATTGAAATGTCAAAAATGGTCCTGACTTTCCCCTGTGGAGTGAACCAAACCAGGTGCCTGCACTTGGAAAAGGCCTGGAGTCCCAAATTCACCTGCACATGCCAGGGCCACAGCCAGCTCCAGGGCTCTGCCATGGCACATGGGAAGGGAAGGAGGGGATTCTGTACCTGTGCACTCAGAGCCACCGAGCTTGAATGGCTATTGCAGGTAAATGCTTCAAGGGGAAGAGTTTTATCACTTGTCATCCTCCTAGTATAAATAAGTTTTGGAAGGATATTTGGCTAAATCATGCTGGCTGAATCAATAGAAACGATTTCACCTTCCTTCCCTCAAAGAAGTATTTATGCTTTTCTTAGAAACTGAATTTTTCCATTATTTTTCTGTATAGCTGACTGGATGGCACTGGATTTTTGGTCTGCCTTAAAATATATTTTGAGAAGAAGAAAAATATGGTTCCATAGCTTAGTGATCAGGGGACGGTAGCAGGTATAAAAGGAAAAGAAAGACATGTCCAGTGTGTCCTTTGAGTCACATGTAGGTATAAAATTTTCTAAGAGCTAAAAACCTTAGCAAAATTTTAGAAAGTGTTGTATTTAGAGTTAAAAGCTGAATGCAATAGAAAGCTCTTTCAAAAGTACAGAGGGGAATGGGTCAATGTACTTGCTTGAATCCTGTAGGATGAGCTGTGTCACCTCCATGTGACAGGGAAGTTTGGTGAATTGATCATACTCTGATCCAGGGGGGAAAGTTGCATGGTTTCTCATGAGCTGGCTCCTCAATTTCCTTGAAATTCAAATTTTTACTTGCTGTAATGGATACAGAAAGAGGGAGATGGTTTATTTTGGAAAGAAAAGTAAGAAAATGACATTTAAGATTGTAATGTCCCTTAGGGAAGAGATATCTGTGCTGTATTGTTCAGAGGGATTTGTCTCAGCATGGTATTCAGTTTTTGGTTTTATAGTAATTCTCTTGAGGTTCTTATGGCCTCTAAACAAGGTCACTACATAGTTCAGGGAAAAACTGGAAGGATGGTCTTCTATTGCTGTCACTGGCTATAAGTATTGTGAAAAATACATTTATATAGTTTGTGTGCAGTGTGAATATGAACAAAGAGATTTAAATTTTTTTAGTGTGCCTCTGAGAAATGCTAGGCAAATTCCCTGCCACACCTGGGCTGCGAGGGGCACTTCCTGTGGGTGCTCCCTGAGCCATAACTGCTGCAATTTCTGTACCTCCAGTGGTTTCCTGCATTTTTTTTTTTGTGCTTGTGGTTAGCTGTTAATAATTTGTGTTAGTTACAGTGAGGGGATCTGTGGAGAAGTGAGTTAATACTTGGTTTATATTAAAGAGCGACATGATTGATACACTAATTACGCAGATACTTGTTCTCAATATTCTACTTTATTATATAGAAATATGAAGGCCAGCTGCAATAGCAAGCTCTGCTAATACATAAACACACACAATAACAAGGGCAAGATGAATGATTTTCCAGGTTCTTAAAATGTCTCTTTTTTTCTTCACCGTGTGTGACTCAGACAACACTTGGAGTATCTTCTCCCTGGACAGGAGGAAGCTGGGGATGGGGGCTCCTGAGTGGTGGGGTTGATATCAGCTGCTCTCTGCACAAGTGACAAGTACACAAGGCAGTAGTTAAGCTGAAGGATGTAATTAATCCTACTGACATCAAAATAAATTGGTGTAGTTCGATGTCCAGCTCTGCTTTGTGGGGCTAATTGTGTGTATGAAGTTATGCATGTAACTTAAGCTTTTGGCTTTCTTACAGTCAGAAGTTAAATCACAATTCAGGATCATACTTTAAAGCAGCATAGTGACGCTCCATTTCTGTATCCCTCTCAATTATCCATGTTCTTCCATATTTGCTCATATTTAGAACACTTGGATTTGTAGGAAGAACCCAAATACCTCTATTCAGCTTGTTATATGTGCAGGATTAAGTATTAAATAGAGCATTATAAAGCTCTGCTGTTTTATACTCATGTACACACATAACATCTGCTTTATTTATTATTTTTAAGAGAGATTTTAGGTGTGGTTTAACAGACCGGCATATTTTGGTACAGCTGCCTTCTGCATTTTCTTACTTGTAAAGCCTTAATGGCCAGAGTGCATTTATTTGTAGACGTTTGCAAGGGTAAAATAAACTAGACCAGATATATTTTAGAAGCTTTAAAAACAGTTTAAAGTAGATGTTTCTATAAATCCCTATTTTATTACTGGAAGTGCAGCTATTTCATGGAATAGGACATGGGGTATCGTTTCCTTTTTTTGGTGCTGGAAGACACACACAGCTGATCAGTGGCATTTACAGAGGGAGAATCAAGCACATTAAGCAACTGTTTGCACAGTGCTGTATGCTGAAATACTAAGTCAGTCCAAATTCCTATGAACTTTAATGGTATTTTTTTTTCTTCTAAGCAATTCTCTGTACAAGCCTCATTAAATGAAGAAAGGATTTCTATTGATTACGTTAACTTTAACACCTGGCTGGGAGGATTCAAGCGTGAACACTGCGAAACTCTATCCCTGTTACATGCAAAAGAAAATAATGTGATGGGATGTGGAGAAATCTCTTGGTGGTAAAGAAATCCCAAGCAGCCCTTTGAAAGTGTGCCTCTTGCTGGCTGCTTTGGAACTGGAATCAGAGAACCAGACAAAGGTTAGGGTTGGAGGGGACCTTGAAGATCGTTCGTAAATGATGCTGGTGGATAAAAATGAGTGTGTTGGAGCAGACCTGGAGAGAAGCACGTTCCAGGGCAGATGCTGCATGTTACAGGTGTGACTGTGGGGCAGCACAGCACTGTGAGAATTGGTTCTTTGTCCAAGCCATGTGGTTTTGCAAAACTGAACCCCGGAGCTGCTCTGGAGGTTCCTTTGTACGTTTTTGGTGTGGCCTGTGGAACAAAGGAGTTCAGTGTGTCCTTTCTGGCGTTACAAATTCCAGGGAGAGCTCAGGTGCCTCTCCCCCACGCTTTGGGAGCCGAGCAGGAGAACCCTGGCACCCCATGGACTGCCCAGACTCTGCTCCAGCTCTCTGGGGACTTTTTGTCTGTACTGTTGCCACTTGAAGATACAGAGCTTAAGCTGTTCATGCTGAGATTGCTGGCCTTTTAACTCCACATGATAGGCTCCTTTTAGATGACTACAGCTTTATAAAGTGGCTCCCCTAAAACCCTGTGTTTCCATCCAGTGGACATTATTATTTGTGTTTTTTAAAAAAAAAAAACGAAACCATAGGGTTTTTTTAATTAGAAAATGGATCATATTAAAATTGGAGTTAATGTGATGTGAAGTATTCTGCCAAATTGGAGTAATTGATGGTAATAAAAATAGTCCATTTAATGGTGATTTAAATTCCTGTGTTTCTGCATCTGTAACATTAGAGTGGAATCTTTTCTGTTTTTCACTTTAGGCAATCTACTTTAAAGTACTTACATCGTAAGCATTATTTACTGCTTTTAGGATTACCCTGAACAAATCTAAGATGTCCCTCATTAGTTTTCCTACTCCATGGAATAAAAAAATTACCAGCATTGGTCTTTAAAGTGCATTTTGCACTTCTGCAATTACCATATTGATGATTGTTTTTCCAATGACAAATAGACTATGGAGTTCTGTTGCACTCTGCATCCTAGCAGTTCTTAATTTTGCAGTAATAGTGAGCTCTAATAGACGTGATGGGGGATTTGGTCTGCAGTGTATATTGGTCAAATGTGAATGGTGTTATACAGATGTTAAAATTAGAATGTGTGAGAGAGCCACGTGCAACTACACTTGATCAGCTATTTTGGTAAAGCTGATTAAGGATTGGCTTTTAGGTTGCTGGGTTTTAGTTACTACAAAGGGGTTATTTTTAGTGGTACAGAATATTCCGATATTTTGAGTTTAGAGTGAGTTGAGCTTGTACTTAAAGAGAAAAAAACCCAGTAAACAACTTCCATGGTCTTTCTGTTGATAGTGTGTGGGAGAGGTACTGCTGGAAAGTTCACAGGTTTGTCATCACCTGTGCAGGTAATCAGTGATCATCCCAACATTTCATCCAGAGATTTCATCTCTGCAGCAGCTGTTGGCAACCTTCCATCCCCAGCACGCCAGATCCTGGTCACTAAATAGCCACTGCCTTGGTAGAGACGTGCAGCAATGCAGATGTGCTTACCCTCAAAAGGGAACTCTTATTTGAGTTGTGCTTCATACCTGTGCCTCATCAGAAGCAAATCTTGCAGCTCTGTCCATGAGGCTTTGCTGGCTGACTGGTGCAAGCTGCAGTGCCCCAGTTCATCCATCTCTTCCTGGAAGACATCATTAGCTTTTTATAGAATAGATGGCATAAAAACATCATTTCCTGTAAGTCAATCTCTCTCATGTCAAAAATAAGCAGGCACCCCTCTTCTCGTTCTTAGCTCTCTGGCATCTTAAATGAAACACTAATGCTTAAATGTGTAAAAAAATTACTTTAGACATGTTACTGTGTGGGGTTTTGGTAGTATTTGGTCAGATTCTCAGAGGTCCTTCACTTTCTGTGGACTAGTATTTGTCTCCAGACCAGAATTTAGGAATATGGGCTTTTTCTCTTCCATAAACAGACATGTGATGCACACGCAGTGGGACACAAAGTGGTCATGGCAAAATGAAACTGAGATGTTTTCAGCTTTTTTGAGTCTCCCACAGGATATGAGAAAACCATGCATCTGTTTATAAATGGGCTCTGCATTTCTTTCCATGGGAGTGATGACTTGAAGTCTCACAGCAATTTTGTCCCTCTTTTTCCTGCTCTGGAAGCAGGACTGTATTTTGTTCTAAAAGTATGTATTTGTTGAGACTGATCTTTATCCCTCTCTATAGCCCCATGTGAAGTGAATGAAGACTAATTTGGAAGCAGGATAAATGGCAACCCTTGAGGTTAATGTTGCTGTAGCTTCTCAGTTGTTTGCATGGTCCTCTGGTTTTAATAAACATCATCTTTGCAGGAGTTTGGATGTTCAGCACAGACAACACCACTGAGCAAAATGGTCATGTGGAGGGTTGGGAAGTCTTGGTACTGTGCGACTGTGTGTTCCAGGAGGTTTATGAAGCTCTGCCAGGGGAGGTTTAGGCTGGGTGTTAGGAAGAGGTGGTGGTTGGGCACTGGACAGGCTCCCCATGGAGTGGTCCCGGCCCCACGGCTGCCAGAGCTCCAGGAGCGTTTGGACACCGCTCTCAAGCACAGGGTGGGATTGTTGGGGTGTCCTGGGCAAGGCCAGGGTTGGACTCCATGATCCTGGTGGGTCCCAGCTCTGGATACTTTATGATTCTTGGCTGGCAGCAGCCAGCTGCTTAATAGGCTAAATCCATGGCACAGCAGAACGTTTAGGTTGCTGGGACCATCCTAAGATTTAGAACCACTTTGGAACATGAATCTGGGGGCTGTAAATGGCAGGAGATGGTGCCAATGGCAGCAGATGGTGAAAATGCTAACAAAGGTGAAAAATTGGAATCTGGAATCCCATCATTTTCATTTGGATACGACTTGGGAAAAGGCATTTTTTTCCAAATATGCTTGGAATTGAAAATTTGTAGCTTGCATGACTTTGCGTCTTCAGGGGGTTGTTTTGTAGATATCAGTAAGTCATGAAAAACATTACATTTTAAACAGAATGAAGACACCTTTCAGGTAACTCCTTTCTGGTAACTCCTGCAACTTGGCTGTAAAACTCCCATATGTATCACAGAAACTCATGAGTATCAGCAGTCATTTTTAATATGTATGTGTTTTTATTAATCCAGACTCTTCTGTTAGTCTTCTTTAATGCATCTTTATAAAGGCTAGAACTACCTTAAGCATTTCCAGGGGCTGGTATGTTGTAATTTTTGGGTCTAGGAAGAGGTAAAGGAATATGTGGCAGGTGGGAGAGTCAACCATGAAGATTGTTCTGTATGTGGTCAGTGTTCATTACAAGGAATATTTTCAGGGCTTTGTCAAAATGTAAATCTATAAGTAACACTTGGAATATGTCTTCAGCATTTTTTTTCCTTCTATGAGTGTCCCGGAAAATGAGTCTCTCATTTCTTCTATTCCCACTTCTTTTTCGCTGTGCATGCTGGAAGTTGAAGGAAATTCTGAGACCTGTTTCTAGTTTTCATAAAGTTACGTGGATCTGGGCCTCTCTAAGGTTGTTTTCCAGTTTTGAAGAGCTTTGCTTTCTACTTTCTTCCATGTAATGCCTGTGGACACCAAATGGGGAGGAAAGATGGGAAGAGAATTTGCCAGATACGCCAAATATTGTGTAGCAAACATTCTAGAAATTCCACGGTCTCCAAGGGCTTACTTATTACCAGGATGGTAATAATTTTCTGTGAGTGACTGTACATAATTCCATAGCAGAGCCAGGAACTGCAAACAAAAATATGACTTTATTCTCCTAAAACAGCATTGCTTTGTTGAAGTCACACCAAATATTCAGAAATTCTTAACCTCTTACTGCCTGTGAAGATGAATCCATAGGAGTTCTAAGGAATGATATGGGAGAATATGGAAGAGTCAAGCTATAATTCTCTAAGTCAGTGTTTTATATGGATATTTTCTCTGATGCAGTAACTACAGTGTAATATGCAGCTGGCCTGATTTTAAAGTAAAATTCTACAAAAATAAACCAGGATAATTAACTATCACAACAATTTAGCAGAGGAAATGGTGGCTTTTCTTGTATTTAGGGTTTTAAAATGTATTGTGTTCCTTTCTAAAGGGTGAGTTTTAGTACAAACCAGTTTAATGGCTTGGGCCAGGAACCTCTTGGTTGAACTCCAAGGGCTGCATTTCAGTTTGGGAATTTGCTTAGGAAATCAGTTCCGTTCAGTGTTTTCATTAGCAGTGAGGAGGACTGAATACAGAGTAGCTTATAAAGTATGCAGATGACACCAAGCTGTGAGGATCTGAAAATGCTTTTCTGTGTCAGATCAGAATTCAAAATAAACTTGGCAGATTGCAGAGATGATCTGAAATCAGCGAGATGAACTCGAATTAAGTGAAGTGCCTCATGATATATTTAGGAAAAATAATTTAGATACACAAATTCAAGACAGGCAATACCTGTTAAGAGGAACAACAGGTAACAAGGTTTACAGTACACCGCTGTTACAAACTAAGGAAATGTAATTCTGGAATGTGTGAAGAGGGAGGCTGTGTCTGTAATGTTGGGTAATTACTCCAAATTAGGGCTGGTGAGGTCTGAGTTGACATGGCGTATCCATGTTTGGTTATGGCTTCTAAAAAGCCTCTGGAAAACGGCATCACTTAGAGAATTGAGTTTGCCTAAGTTAAGACAATGTTAGTAACAACCATCTGATATATAAAGATTTTAAGGCAAAAGGGAGAAGGACATCTTCTCCATATTCCTGAGTGAAGAATTAAGTGAAATTTTTGCTATTTGTACTCACAGTGATGAGGGTTGTGTTTACAAAACACTTTTTGAAGCCTGAACCCCAGAAAAAGCTACCTTAGAGGTGTTGTAGAACCTACTTTTCAAGGAGAAGTTATACAAATCTGTGCTGGGTGTACCTTCCCCAGCCCAAGGTGGGTAGGTGATGCCTTTCAGCACATGTGTCTCTAAGTCTGTGCAGGAGATGGGAGTAGAATAAATAGCTTGAAAAATTTTTCTCTGGAAATGTTCTGGAAATGTGGAATGGCCGCTTTTAGTGGGAAAAGCTGCCCACCCTGTGGGGCAGACTCAACAGAGCCTTATGGAGCTGCAGCTACAACTTGGGATTGTGGGACTAGAGAATTTCTGAACCGAAAATCCATTTCTCTCTCATACGCATACACCTGGTTACGGAGATCACAGAAGAAGAACATGATTCATAGCTACTGACTTTGCCTCTTAGTCCTAACTGTGAAGAAACTATTTATTTATGTAACTTTCTTCCCACAAGAGTTTCCATTAATTCTGTTGATGGAAGCATTTTTCAGCATTACGACAGTGAAATAAAGCACAGAGCTTTAAACCCTTCTCTGCCTCCAAAAGTGAGAAAGGAACACTGGTGGGAAACTGACCTTGAAAAGGCAATGCTTTGGTTTCTTACTAATTTAGAAATCTGAGTTAGTTTGATGCTCTAATTGCAAATTATATTTTTTAATATTTTCCTTTATCAACCTTGATAATTTAACAAAATTTACCAACTGGCAAGTTTCAAGTACTTTCTCTTCCAAACCCTTTTATACCACAACACTGCTCCTAATCATCTGTGAAAAAGCTGCCATGCAACAGAAGACTGGGAATTGCTAACAGTAATGATGGAAACTAATTCAAACCAGGCCACAGGTAGAAGCTTTTGTGAAAGCAATCTGCATCTTTTCAAGCTGGTCAGGCTAGAATAGTCTTTTAGAAAAGCAGTCTCTTTCATTCCAGAGGAAGCCCAGCCAGTTATCTCTGTACCCAACAAGTACCTAATGCACAGGACAAAAAAGGAGGCAACAGTGGTGTATTGGGTCAGGAAAGTTTTAGCCAAGTTGGCCAACATTGCCTTTCCCTTTCCTTCCCTGCCCGTGAAGTGCTTCACAAGCAGAGGTGCAGTGTGAAAACCCAGGGCACTTCCTCTGCCAAGCTTTGCCCATGCTCTGACCCTGGTTTTCCGTGCCTCTCCCCTGCTGCTCTGGAGAGTTGTCCTGAGAGCTGCGATCCCTTCCAGAGCTGGCTTCCAGAGGCTGCAGGTCCACACTAATCTCGTTACAGTGCTATTTTGGATGCTGTGATTTAATACTCCTGTGGGGCTGCCTTTCCCTAAAAGAAGTGATGCAGCATTTTTCGTAAAGGGGTAGTAAAAGGTGAGTGACGAGCAGTGTGAATCATGGCATAAATCATTTCAGGCACAGAAGTGCAGCTTTCACTCCAGAGGAAAGATATTAGGAAAGGATGTCAATGTTTTAACTTTTTAATTGCATCTACTTGTTTGTTGCTGCTCTCATTCTTTTTGCTTTTGGCTCAATTATTTCTCCCTAAAGTATGCTGCTTACCTAATAAGTTGACTAAGCTTGAAAAATTGATTCAAATACATACTAAATAAGAGCTTGTGAGCTACAGTCACAGCAAGCAACTCCTGAGTTAGTTGGTTTCTTTAATAGCACCCTGTCTTACCAAAAATACCCCAGCTATTTGATCTGTCTGTTGTTCTGTTCACAGCTTTGTCAGCATCTAAACTTTATGACAATCTAAATAAATTCTAAACTTTATGACAATTTAAATAAATTTAAAAAACAAGCCAAACTCCCCAGATTTTGCACTGAAAATAAACAGTGGTTCTCTGTGTGGAGGAAGGTGGCTTGTTCCTTGCCTGCTGCTCTGGCTTAAGGCAGGTTAGAAAGGAGCTGTTTCTGTAATGTGTAACAGCTGACACTGAAGACTTAAGTGATTTTTTTTTTCCTTTGGCCAGCATTAATTATCAACAATCTTGTAAGCACAATAAAAGGAATGAATAAGTAAAGATTCTTTAAGAAGTAATTTAGATTCATGCCTGTTGTTATTTACAGGCATTCTAGAGAAGAGGCTTAATGTTAGGTTGCAGAGGTTCACAGTACATGCGACTATAATGACAGAAACACTTTGCACGTTATTACATAGGTTCTAGAAAAATCCCTTTCCCCGATCTTGTTAAGGACTCAATCTTGAACAGGACTATGGATGTTTTTAAGTTAATATGCTGTGAAATCAGCAGTACTCCTAGTACTGCACAATTCAGGAATATGCATGTGTCTTCAAAGGATGAGACCTCTGAAAACACATGCAGATCAACAGGATAGTTTTGACTTTTTCTCAGATTTGATCCAGGGCCAAACTTTGTTGGTAAGAAGAAAATGAATTTATATTGGCAGAGCATGTACACAGTCATATCTAATACAGTAAAACCTGGGTAGGTTACAACACTGAGTTAATACAAATTAATGCATTTTGATAATTGCACATGGAGTGGATAAACAGAGAGTGATCAGAGAACACCACAAAATGGATGTTCTGAATTTATCACTACTGTGTCTGTATCAGGGACTTACAGTGATGTGTTGAATACAATTATTTTTGGAGGCACTGTATATTGTGTGTCCACTTCCTGAAGTTGTTTATTTTTGAGAGGAGAACTGGGTTCGCCAAGTTAGAAAGTGTGTGTATTTATTCCACTTCAGAGAAATAAATATGTTTGCTGCTGCTCTACAGCTGAGAGTGAAGATTCTGTGTGCATGGGGACTAGAATAAGTACATAAACTCAACTGTGAATTAGGAAGTTGCTCGGTCTCTAGAGGTAGAAGTTCAAGGCTTTGGAAGACTGTTTTCTCATTATTTTCTAGGGTGTACCAAGGTCTGCTGGGCAATCTAGAAGGTTAACTTCAGGTACGCTGAGATTCTAGCAAGTTTTCTCCCTCCTAAATCCTGAGTCATAGGAGCTTGGGAAGCAGCCAGGAATTTCACCAGACAGGATAGAGTTTTTTAAGCATTGCTGTGACTGAGATCTATCACTGACTTCCAGACGGGCATTTACATAAATGAAACAAAAGATAGGAGCTTTGTGCTCTGAGTATTTTCCCCTTCTTATGTTCTTTTATGGGGTTTTTTTTTTGCTTTATCCTTTTTTTTTTGGTCTGTTTTAGCTCTTATTTTCTTTACTGAAAGCATTATTCCCCTCTTCCATTTTGTCAAGAAAAGATAAATTTTAAGACCTCGAACAGGAATACAAGCTATTCAGTTATGCTACGGTTGCATAATAAAACCCTGAATTAAATGTCAGGGTTATAATTATTACTGAAGAATGCTGTCAGGTGAGACCAGGTAACTCAAGCCAGGATAAAAAAGGTGGTATAAATGACTATATTAGAGATGATGTTCAAAGAAGGCATGTTAGGGTGAGTTGTAGCAGGCAAAATGATTGATTAGGCTGTTGCGATATGTTTAGTTTTAATTTATTGGCAGGTTAATCTTAGCTGAGAGCATTTGTCTGGCAGTTTGTGTCCTTTCTTTGGTCTTTGTTTGCCCCAAGGCCTCTTGCTGTGGCCGAGGGGCTCCGTGGGTCTGTGGCCAGCGGCGGGGGCGGGGGCCGCCCCTGCTGCCCTCGGAGTGCTGCTGTTTGCCTTGGTTTTCCTCGTCCCCATCCACCCTCATGTAGGTAAGGAGGGAAATAAGGGATGTGCTGCAGCGAAAGGGCAACCTCTGTGTTTACTGTCACTCCCTTTCCCCTCTGGAAGCGAGGGAATTTCCATGAGTGCCACTGCCACCCCTCAGTCCACCGTGAGGTGAAAATGGGCCTTCCCTTGATCTCATTTTTGTTGTGTGGCCCCTACTTGTTTACCCTGAAAATGTATAGGTTGCCCCTGTTTGCAATGAGATTCTTGGAGCGTGGGGGTGAGGGAGCAGTGGCCATCCCACACACACCCAGCAGCTGTTCCTGGGACCAAGCTGGGCAGCAGCTGGGTGGCAGCTCAGAGAGTGGGAAAACATGGTTAGGTTGTGCAGTTCACACATCCATTGCCACAGGAACTGTTCCTAATGCTTTGGTTAATTTGTCCTTTGTCTCAGCACAACTGGCTGAGGTCCAGCAAAATCGGTCCTGGAATAAAATTTCAGCTTTTACAAGCTCTGTAGATTTTTAGGGCGCAGTCCAGCAATATAACTGTGTGCATGTGAACAATATCACTGATTTCAGCAGGGCTGTTGATGCGTTCTTATTTATATATATTTGTTCTTGTCTGAGGCTGTAACCAGTATCCATCCTCTGGAATTCAGTGCATGTCATGTCCTTGCCTCCAAAACCCGCCCTGATGGCAAAGAAAGAAATATCAGCAATTTCCCAACAGTTTCCACTATAAAACCAAGGTTTTCAGCCAGTTGTAACTTCACCCAAATGTAATTGCTCAGCCCCAAATTTCCTGTGCTAGGTATGGTGAGCAAGGCTGATTTTTTGTGTAAGAAAATCTTGGCTGAAATGTTTCTGTCGCTAGGAAAAATGCATTTGGGTTTTTTTTTTAAAATCTTGGAGGAACTCTGCTGCTCTCATATTTTGGAGCAAGAAATGCAGCAGAGAGCTTTCTGGTCTGAAAGCAGCTACTGGCATTAGGAACAAATGTCTTTGCCAGTACCCGGGAATGCAAATAAATTTGATCAAATCATGAAGTTCTAAAAATTATGTATCAGAAGCAATATTCAGTACAATGCTGTATTAGAATTTGGCAGCTGAAGGCTGTCTATATTGAGAACATACTTTTCTGTATAACTCCTATATGTGAAACCATAGAAAAGTGGATTTTGCCTTTGTTTCTGCCACAGAGCAACTGGGCGAGGCTGGATAAGTCATTTAGGAGTACTAAATTGGTAATTAATTTTGTGTTTTTCATTCTCTGAGTGCCTAATTTTGAGACAACTGAGGTCAGATTTTTCTTTCACTTAAAAGCACTGTCAGTTTTCTGTGTGGAATGACCAGTTCCTTCTCCTAACCATGCTGGAAGCCATCTACCTGGGTAGATGTGTGTGCTGAGGTGTGTGCTGAGAGCCAGGAGAACAGGCTGATCATGGCACATTGGTTCCAGTGTTTCAGAAACCCTGTTGCCAGGAAGTTTTCCTTCACATAGATCTGAGATCTGCCCTCTCTCAGGTTATTGGCTGTACTAAACACCCAGCTAAGGTTCCCCAGGCAGCTTTGGGTGCAGCACTTTTTGACCTGAAGGTTGGTTTTTATGTGTATGAAGTGGTCAAGTGTGGAATGTGCTGAGACTGAAAGTATTTTGCATCTGAAGATACTGTATTTTTATTTATGGCTTAGTCAAAATAAATTAAAATAATCGATGATTGTTTTGAAAGCAAATTACTGGGAGTACTATATATCTACCATGGCAAGTGCTGAAGAGATGAGAATGTCTTATAATGCCAGAGTGAGTTGTGTAAACAAGGGTATTTATATACTCAACAGCAGCAAATCTCTGAGAGGGTTTTTTGTTGGGTTTGGTTTTTTTCTTGGCTGAGTCTCCGCTGATCCCACTTTATCCCAAAGGAGGAGGAGGAGGAGAAAACTAATGTTCCTATCACACATGTTCCATTATTGATTTCCATTCCAATCCACCCAAAGTCTTCTGTGCTGGAAATAATTAGACTCTGTGAACAGAGATGAAGCAAAAATCTATACAATGCTGGATTGCCAGAAATGAAGACAAGGGTGCCTAATTAATGTTGCATATAGAATGCCTTTTGGATGAATGGGCTTCCCTTTCTCAGAAGCAGCTCAACAGCAGTCGTATCACAAATTTGCTGTTAATTAAATGGTGTTCACTGTGTGCCTGTAAAAATGGCATTGAGGAAGAAAAACATTGGACAGCAGCAGCATCTTACAAAAGCTCTGCAATTAAAAGGAAAGACTGTGAAAAACAAATTTGCAGCCTTCATACGGATAGCAGGATATTTTCTTCCATATGGATTTTCTCAAAGCTCCAAAAGGAATGTCTGGTCACTGCAGAATTTTGAGCATTTCAGAAGTTGGACTGGAAGTGTGTTGGTAGGGTTGAGGGTAGGCAGAATGTTCCTGGGAGCTGAGGCAGGATGGATGAGAGCACAGCTGCAGCCTGGCCAGGGCATAAGGGTTGTTTGGGAGGAGAGTCAGTGTCTAGAGAAAGCCACCAGGTTAAATTTTCTCTGCATGAAAGGTGAACTGAAGGTGATCTGAGGCTGTATAATGCACCTTGGGAACTGAGAAGGCAGATCTTTAGGCAGAATCTGAGTACGCTGATGGAAAGGCTTCACAACAGCCCCCACTATGAGCTGAAATACCTGGAGGGAAAAACTGGAGGGGATCTGAACCGTCTGAAGCAGGGTAAGAGAATAATGTCAGCTGCATTCATGGGCAGATGGCAGCAGTGGGGTTGTTGGTGCTTCAGAGGTCTCCGTAGTAGAGGGATTCTGGGACAGCTCTTCTCATCCTGTAATTTGCAGGCCACTGGTACCTCCTCTCAGCCTTTAGCTCTCTCCTTTTATCTCTATTCCCCCCTTGCTCTTCTAGATATCTGTTGTGGCCAATCTAAGTGATACAACTGCTCTCTGTGTATTTCTGCAGAATTTAAATAGCATCATTCCCTCCTTCTCTTTTTTCCTATTAATGCAGAGGAAGTTTATCCTCTTTAGGAAAAGATGGAAAGCATTTTTTTCTAAGAAACTAGAGAATGAGTAAATCCCAGGCTCCTCACACGAGCAGATGGATTCAACTGATGAGTCTGTAGGAATCTTCCTAGGCTGGGCATTAAACTGCAAGAATAGATGTTTTCTGATGAAATTCTAGTTGACATAAATATATTTTTAGCATGGATTTGAGAGACGGAATTATTTTTCCCTATATAGTAGATGCTGTGGTTCTGGTTTAGGAATTTTATGAAATAATTTGAGTGCAGGAGAAAGGTACTAATAAAAAAAAGAGATTTTTATGACATTGTGCCTTCTAAGTCCTCTCTTTTCTTCCCATTTGGGTGCTTAGCATTGTCTCTCTCTCCTCTCATTCTGCTTTAATAAGCGTTTTTCTCTCCAAGCTGTTGGCTCTGATGCACACCTGAAATAGGTGCACACACAGGTTGTGATTCCTTTCCACATTATTGCATTTTGATTCTGAACTCCAGATTTAATCTGTCTAAATAATCCACTCCTGGGACTAAAGTCAACTACTAGAACTTTTGGATGTTCAACAAATAGTAAGGCATTACAATGATTTAAATCAAATAACCAAATCCATATGAAATACACTACTTGTTATCTTTCCAACAGATTGATTTTCTTCCCTGGATCCATTTTAAACTGCACTGCAGTTGCTAAATCAAAAATAAACTGAGTTTTCAGTCTAGGGGTGTGTTAAGTCTGTGATTTCCATTACATCGCAGCGTGCTGCATATTAAAAAATGAAAACATGGAACACATCTTGAGTACAGAATTGAAACGGATTTTCTGACCTAGTCCCAGTGAATGGGCTCTAAAGTGCTGGCAACGACTGTAGCTCCTGGACTGTAATTATCATTTGAGTTATTTCACAGTGGTAGGAGACTTTACACCTGTGGGCATAAGTGGGGACAGGCTGACACCAGTGCTTTTTGAAATTATTTTGGATAAGTGGGAAAGTTAATCACGTTGGTGCAGCTTGTTACCCTGTTGCATGTTTATTAGAACATAACCTAACAAAGTATTTCAAAGCATTTTTTGACTGTTAACTGGAACTTCAGGAGACTGTGAAAACAATTCTGGTTTCACAGAAATCAGTCCTGTTCTGTTTTCTTCAGCAGCAGCAGCAGCTCATCTCCACAGCATGTATTTTGAATTCTCTTGAGCTTAGAAAACATCACCGCTTGCTCAGTCCATCCAGAATCAGACTCCTGGGGCTGTTGCCCTGAGTTAAATGGATCTTATGTATTTCAGAGAAAATGGAACTGGTATGGAACATAACCTGCCTTTCTTTTTTCCTGCAGCTTGGCTTTACACCCCCGAAAAAACATTGTGCTCACTGGTGGCGATGACCGCCTGTGGAAGACGTGGGGCTTCCCTGATGGGAACATCCTCATGACAGGGGAAGGTCACACGGATTGGCTCTCAGGCTGCTGCTTCAGGCCCAGGTCAGTGCCCAGAGTCCCTGAACCAGCCCTGCTCCCTCCTGGAGCTCCTTCATTCACTGGGCTGCTCTGCTGCCTCTCTGTTCTCAGGGGGCCCCGCACTCCCTGCTGAATTCCCAAACGTGTAGATAAAATGTTCCTCTGCCTTTCACAGTGTTGACTTAAGACTGATTGCTTTTAGTATTTTGTACATCTTAAACTCTGTCCCCGTGCCAGTGCACATAACAAGGAGTAATAAGCTTTTCAGGTCTTGCTGTATTCATTTTCTCCCTGTTGGTGCACTATGGCAAACACAGTCCCATTATTAATAATACGGAAAAGTTGACTTCTTGTATTAGACATTATTTGTCGTATGACTAAGAGTATTTGGAGTACCTAGAGAATAAGAATATGAGCTTTCCTGCTCTTTCATCATATGGATTTGAAGCTGAATTAATAAATGAAAGTGAACACTGAAAATAAAAATTAAATATTTAAGTTACAAGGGTCATGGAAATAGGGCAAACATGGATTAGATTTTTTGGCCTTTCTGTTGAAAAATAGGACACCATTTTACTCTCAAAACTAAAATCCATTTGATAAGGCTGAGCTTCTATATGTTGAAATTACTTTGCATCTGATTTGTGAGGCAGCAGTTTAAATAGAGTTCTTTACTGTTAATATAATAAAGGTCTGCCAGGCTATTCACCTGAGGCTCGGTTATAAAAGGAGCATTATTAAGCCTTCAACCTTGTATTTTCATTGTGTTTATTTTATGAAGCAATATTAGCTCTCTTCTTCATGAGGAGGAAATGTATCCTATTTAATTTCATGGTTCCTCCTGATTTCTGAGTTTGTAATGAGCTACCAAAAGCACACACAGTCATCTAAACACAAGAAAATCCCCTCCTTCTTTTCAAAACCTCAAAAACAAGGAGTCACACTTTCTGGGATGAATTAAACATGCACTTACTCTTCTCTTGCATCACTTTCTCCTATGAGAAACAGGCTTTTTCTTAAGAAGCTTGTGTTTCACAGTGTTCTCTTTTTCATGTGTACGTCCTTAGAAATAATTACATTTAAAAGAAGAGGATAATATTTAACTTAAATCATTTCATATAATACAGGAGGAGGGAAATGGAAAACTCAGCTTCTTGCTTTAAGGTGGTAGGAAAATTTGTCTATTGCTGCATGACAGATTTCAGAGTTTGTGAGTGGGGGACACGGTTTAAACTTGCAGATAAACAGAATGCTGCCTTTACCTCTTACCTGTTGTGAATATAAAACTTAGCACAGGGGAAGAAAGGGAAATACAATTAGAAGAGCATGTTATCATTTATAAAGCTGCTGGGCATACTAATCAGATTTCGATAATGCATTGTTACCATGACACCCGCTGACTCAGAGACTCAAAACTATTTTCTCATTAGTCTTTGACCAGAATACAGTCCTTTCAATAGGCTTTCCTATTTCTCATTCAATCATTGAAATTAAAATGAGTAGTGATTTAAAAGCAGAGCTGTTAAAATATTGTCTTCTGTTACTGCATAAAATATATAATGTGGCAGAATACATTTAATCATAGTTTTTTAAGGGTTTTTTGTTTGGTTTTGGGGTTTTTTTTGGATATGAGACATATATCTGTTTTTTCTGGAAGTAAAACCAATTAAGTAAAAATGAAGAGTCTTAATAGATTTTTTGTTCTTTTTCTGGAGTCAAATGTAGATAACCTCTAGTTTTGTTCCCATTAAAGATTTAAAATTATGTTCACCCCAGAAGTGGAAAAGAAAAATATTTTTGTGCCACTGGGCTATTAAATGGTGATCTGGGTAGAACTTCCAGAGTTCTACAGTTTTTCATGTTTGTCCTCTGTGAGATCATTTCTCCTCTGTGTTCCCTCTCTCTGTGCAAAATCAGGTCCAGAGCAATCTCCACTGCTGGTGTGAGAAGTGTTCTGCATGCAGCCACACACGAGTCTGCTGTCAGATTATCTTGGTACAGCATCATACGATAACCCACACACACCCTGACAGCCAGGCACTAATGATTTGAGGAGAATCCAATGTAGAGCTGTGATGTGCATTTACCTAATGCTTCTGCACATGCAAGTGACTTCAAATCCCAGAAATCTGGGGTTTTATGTGCTCACAGAGTATTACTTGAGCAAGGGTCCTTCTCATGGTTATCTCTGTGCCACCACCGTGTAAATAGGGGTGTAAAAAAGCTGCCAGTCTCACTGGTAGCTGGGAAGATCTAGAAACTTGGAGCTAAAGTGCTGTTGGGTTTACATGTCCTCAGTGTCTCCAAGAGCCATGAGAGAATGTGGTTCTAGGAAGTAGCAATAAGAAGGTAAATGTGTGTTTTAGGCTCTGGACCAGATGTTACAGAAATGAGGATTGTCCTTTGAAGCTTTCTCAGTACTGATGTACTGCAGTGTCCTTAAGGATCATCACGGAGCCTTAGGGGCAAAGAGTTGTTGGATGGAGGAGTTTTCCTCCCCCCACTGACAAGGTGCTTCATTCCACAATGATTTTTTGCTGAAAGCCACCTCTCTTTCACTTGTGATCAAAGCAGGGTGAGGTGAGAGTGTGCTGAGGCTCCGAGGCTGCCACTGTGTCGCTCCTGGGTTGGCACGAAGGGTCCAGTGTCCCATGTGTTCTCCCTGCAGTGGCTCCCAGGACAGGAGATGAAGGGCAGCAGCCTGGCTTTGTGCATGTGAGGAGAGCAGAGCAGCTCTCTGCAGATCTGAGAGTAAAACACTGCCTTAAGCTTTTAAAATAAAAGTAAAACTTCAAACAGGTCCTGTCATCTGCAGCATGCAGCAGCTGGGAGGAGGGAGGAGAACAGTGCTTCCTTCTTTGAAACTCAGGTGACACCTGGTCAAACTTCAAAAACAAACAATGTTTTTACTCTGGTCTGGCTGAACACTGCTTTGCAGATGAATTAGCTGTTTCAAGCTTCTGTCACTGTTGAAAAATTTAATATTTTTCAGCTTGCCTTTTCTAGATGTGAAGGAATGAGGGAGTCAGAATGTCCCCTGTCACAGTCATGCACAGAGACTTTGTGGTCAGAATCTGGAGAGCTGGGGAAGAGCTGTTGTAGTGCACCTGTGGATGCCAGGTGACTCAAATAGTTGAAATAACAGACAAAAATCTGCATCTTCTGCCAGTTTCCAGAATGAGCTGAGGATGTTAATGCTGTACCTTTAAGGACCATACTCTAATTGCAATAAGATACTTCATGGCATGTACTAGATTTATTTATCTTTGTTACTAACCTTCCTGGGTGGCTTAAGAATCAAGCTCTGCAGCATAGCTGAGGTGTGTGTTAATGTCTGATAAAATCCCAGTGAGCCGTAAAATACTGTATTCTTGCCCTGCATGTGTGCTGGTACAATATGTAATGTCCTTAATATATTCATAAATATTAATCAAGTCAACTCTTCTAAAATGTTTGTAGCCTTTTTCATGCAAACATTGTCTGGTTCTGTGGAATACAATAAATTTCTGAATTGAAGTACAAACTGTAGGTTCTAAAAGCTATTTAAAACTTGCTCTGAAAGTTGTCAGATTGTCAAGTCCTTTGTAATGCCCTGTTCCCCTAAGAAAGAGGCAGAGCTTCTGCTGTCCTTTCTATTGCTATTGCAACTCCCACAGTTACTGAGGAAAGAAATCAAAACTGTTACCAATTTATTATTATATAACAATTGCTACAGCAATTACCTTTACTGTGCGGATTTTCTGTAAGTTCTACTGCTATTGGAAAACCTGGAGGCAGGTATTGCTTCCTCAGTAATTAATAAAAGAAATTAAAGAAGAGATAGAATAAGTAGATTCATGCATCAAGCATGCAAATAAAGGCATGTCATGTTTGATACCCCAGAAAAATGTGCCAGTGAGGGGAAGCAAGAGAAAGATGAGGTGTTGGACTGAAAGAATAACCCATGTTCTTCCTGGGTGGTGTTTCTTGAAGCTGAAGGAGGTGATGTTACTCAGTTGGAAGCCTGTGCATGGATAGAGGAGAAAGACAACCTTGTAGAGAGAGAATTTGCAGAATATATTGAGGATGGGTATGAGGAATTGGAGAGAGATTGGATGGCAACTCCAGGTGGGCTTGAATTCACACAAGAAGCTTTTAGGGGAATTCTGTAGCACATGGGAGCAGGCTGTGGGTGACTGAGCATTGTGTTGGCCTCTCAAGACCAAGTACAAAACGTTACTGACAATCCAGCGTGGGGAAAAGGGACCAGAATAATGATATTTGCCCAAAGTTTTCAAGAGCAGTGACTGATAAATATGGAATTGTGTATGTAAGACTCGATCAGAGTGGAAGTTATTTTCTCATCATACAAAAACTCTTAGAACAGTTTTTATAAAATCTTTTTAAAAAGCAAATTCCTGAGCAGAATTGATGTCAGAATAAACTTTGAAACTGAAATTAGTTCTTACTCAGGTAAGTTCCTAATTTTAGTTTTTATATTACTTTAATTTCTTTTTTTATCTTATCATTTGTGAAGAAGCTATCCAGAGATGACTTTGTGTGGAAAAAGGATAGACAGAAAAGAACAGTAATTGAGGAAGGGAGGGAGGGTGTGAAGAAACTTCTGAGGAGTGATGGAAGCAAAGGCCAAAATTCAGGAGGGAAGGCAGTCCCAGAAAGGGGAGGCAGCTGGTTTTGATCCAGCCAGGCTCAGATGTTCTGAGGCAGCAGGCACAGGCTGACACTGCTCCTTGCTCACTGCATCTCACAGGACTTGGTGCATGGAGGGAAACATTGAGGAGCAAAAATCAGACTTGACAGCTTGGCAGGTCCAGGCACCACTTCAGAATTTCTCAGTGGACATGCTTTTGTAGTTTGAGAGCCCAAAGTGCTTTGATTATCAAGGTGAATTACAAGGTGTGCTTCTTTATTCATCCCCCACCTCTGCTGCTCTTGGCTCCCCACAGACTGTGCTGCTGAGGAGGGTCCCAGTCCTGGGAGGTGCGGATGCATCAATCCACACCAATCTTCTTGACAGTCATAATCTCCTCAGGTATCAGTGTGTGGTGAGAAACAGCTGCACCGTATGAAGAGAGTCACACAAAATCTGCTACTAAAGATAAATGACTGCTTTCTTGTTACAAATTGCAAATAATATTTTTTGAATAACTAAGATGGTACAGGGCCCACGAAGCCTCAGCAAATGTAAAGCACTTGATGCCATACTGAGAAGAGGAGGTTCTTTAGTCACAGTAGCAAGATAATATAAAAAATTCTACTAACATCAAATATATTTCTCCTCATACTTTAGTAATTCCTAATGCCAGTCCTAGATTCATTTTTATTTCTATGAGAAGAAGCAGGAATTATCTATTATGCCATTTTGTTTAATGCACTGGCTTCCAAGATTTGATGCTGTAGTTAGTTAGTGAAACTAGGGGGACTTACAGAACAAACAGTCGCTGCTGCAGTTATGATTCCAGGATCTACAAGATGTTGCTACAATCTAATGTTTGTTTTAGTGAAATGCAGCAGCATTTGTCTGCACAGAAACTGTAATTTAACATTGAGCAGTGGGATTTGACTACACTACTGCAGGCTCTTTCTTATTAGAGACCTTCACATATACTTCTGGGCTCTGTAAAAAAATCTGTCCACAGGAAGAAATAAGGAAAGGTTTGGAGTCAGTGATTTTAAAGTGTTGGGTTTTGGTATCACCCATCTGTTAGAGCCACTGCCCAGCCTGGGTCAGCAGTCACACCAAGGTGACACTGTACATGTAAACCAGCAGGATCAAAGGAAGCTCCTGGAGATATCGAGGAAGGAGCAGGCTGGAAATGCAGCTTTGTCAGGGACTGTTTCAAATCCTGGTATGGAAAAGTTTCCGCAGTGATATGCTCAGGGGCCCTCCTGTTTGTCGTGCTCCAGATTGTTTTTCTGGTGGCATTAGAGCTGTGTGTGCTTTTGTGGGATTACTGCCCAATCCTACAAAAGTTACATGGGCCCTGGGCTGATGCCATGAAGATTTTTGCCTTTTCTTTTATACCCCTGTTATACCTTTTACAGCTTCTGTATTCCTAGTGCTTTTTGCCTACATTCTTGGACTTGTTTGTCAAGCTAAGAGACTAAACATTTTAGAAGCTTCGTAGCTAGGGATCAGTGTGCCCCAGACCCCAGGGTCCTCTCCATACAGAACACATTCTGTAAACCAAGATAGAACCATCCAGGGGAAGGTTCCTTGGGGAGGGGGGTCACTTGAGCCTCTCATTGGGGAATCTTTGATAGATATGCTAATTAGTAAAACCTATAATGTTATACCCAATGTTGGGGGGGAGAGACACAGAGAGACACGGACACAGAGATAGATTCGGTGGGGTGCATTTCAACGCACATGACCAGGACGTGTGCACCTAAGGATCCTTAAAATAAATACCAAGGTAAAATCCCTTTTCCCCTTCTAACAGTGTTTGACTCTTGATTTTAAGACCAGGCAAAGGCATCAGGGCCTCCCAGATAATTGACTGTGCGGGCACTGTATGGCTCTGCAATGCACTTCCAGCTGGTCAGGTACTTCTAGAGGAGTCGAATACTGAGCACAAACGGCCCAGGTGGGCAGGAGATGTGCAGCACATCGCAGGGATGTGTTCTGTCTGCATATTCAGGGAACTGCTGGATTCATGATGGACAGCACAGAAATCTTGGAAGTGATTTTATCATCAGTCAGTGTTAAGATTAGAGGGTTCCATTAATTGCATCTTTCATTTGGAGAGCGAGGAGCTGAAGCAAGGCAGAACTCAGTGGGTGAGGCTGCTCAGGGAGCTGCTGTGCTCACCTGGGAGCCAGGGAGGAGGAGAAGGAGAACGTCAGCCTTCACCCTCTGCCTGGCCACTGAGCCAGCCAGACCAACAGTCCTCCCAGAGAAGGGATTTGGAGATTACTGGTAATAAAAGGTCCATGGACACTGAGCTACAGAACACTTTTTCTGCTGGCTTTGGAGTTGTAAATGCTGAGCTTCACGCTATACATTAAACGAGGCTGAGACTCGAAAGCCACCAACTCCCCTCTAAGCATTCACATAAAAAAGAGTTGTAAGACTCATGTTAATCACGAAGGCCTCTGTTGGCTATCAGTGGAATAGAATTATTTTGTTTTGTTCCTTGAAATAGTCTTTAAAACCTAATTCAGGCCTCACTGCAGAAACGGATGAGTTTTATTTATCCTTTTACTACTATTGATAGCTATGAAAGAAACATGAGAGAGTCTGTATGTTCTACTTAGGACTTTTGAACACTTATTTAGTGAAAAGGCGTAATGATTTAATTTTTTAGAGGGTGTTGAATTCCTGTGTAGTTCAATAAAGCCTTTAGTTACCAGATTACATATTAAATTTGCCAGTGGTAAGAAACTTCTTTTGAGTGGCACAATTAATTTTCAGTCATCTAACTGGCTTTATATAACACATCATATTTAGCAGTTGTTAAGGTGTTTTATCAAACTGAGCTAATACAGGAGTCAAAAGAAAAAAAGTTATATTCATTTATTCTGCAAGGAAAAGAACTATTTCAGAAGTCTTTCATTCAGTTCCCCTGTGAACAAGTATAGCAAAATTTTAATTTCAAAAATAGCTTTATTTATTTCAAAATCTTTGATAAGCTTCATATTTTTTATACAAGGAAGCAGTCTTAACATCATTCTCTCTCAAGCTTACAAAGCCTACTATTTTTACCTCACAAATATGTTTGGGTGGGCATTAGATTTCCTTTGGGATTCTCAATCTCATTATTTTTATCAATAAAAAGCCTCTGCTGGACAAAGGAATAAATCACATATAAATGAAATATGAGAGATTACATGAGAAACTCAGCTTTGCTTAGTCTAATCCAATACCTTTGGCCAAACGTCTCA
Source organism: Corvus brachyrhynchos (assembly GCF_000691975.1). Taxonomy (NCBI): domain Eukaryota; kingdom Metazoa; phylum Chordata; class Aves; order Passeriformes; family Corvidae; genus Corvus; species Corvus brachyrhynchos. Next base: position 1,011,221 of record NW_008236441.1, on the reverse strand, counting down.
ATGTCAAAGGCTTTATAAGTATTCTACAGGATCAGTCTGGCAAAGAGAAATCAATAACCAGGTAATGGATTTGATTAAAATTTTTCCCCTTCCACCCACTCCCACAAGCCAAATGTTTCTACCCATACTAATCTCTTCAGGCACATGGAACTGTTGGTTATTCTCTGTGGGCTTTTGAGATGTAAATATATACATAAAGTATGTTTTCATTTCAGAGAGCTCTGCTAACTATTGGTATCTATTTCAAGAAAAAAGTGTGTGTATCTCATTTTAATTTTCTTTAGAGAGCTCAGTTCTGCAACGTGCTTTTGGAAATATGGACTGATAACAACTGTAACTTTGCTACAGATTGAGATCCTGATTCGTTATCCAGAAGTTGCCTTTTTTTCTGCGATTCCTGCCATGCTGAGGAGAATTTCCTCACACCAGCTGGGGTTCCCAGATGTCCAAACTTTTGGAGATTTTCTTTGTTGCCAAATCCTCAGGTGTCTGCTTTACCCCATCTTCTGGCTCTGAGGTGGTTGCAGTGACAGCCCACGTGCCGTCTAGAAGGTTTGCCTTCAGAAACATTTCATAATTAGGCCATTAATTATGTTCTCCATTAGTGTTCTCTAAGGATGTTACCTCTGCTTGAAAGAAGTAGTTTCCCCTGTCAATAGAGAGATCAAAAAATGTTCCTATTGCATGGAACCTTAAGAGTCTATCATTATATTGATTTTAGAAAGCAAACAGTGTGCAGTTCCATAGTGTGGTTACTGAATAGGCTTCTCTTTTCAGCCAGAATGACCAGGCTTTGATGAAAAACGACCTTCGGCTTGTATTTCTTAGTTGGTGGAAATACTGACCACTCTGAGTTAGTGATTCACTAATAATATCTCCATTACAATAATTCAGCAAGCAGCTGGAGAGAGAAGTGCTGAGGACAGTTGGAGAGAGGAGAGGGAGGAAGCGGCTGGCAGGAGCTGCAGTCCTCCTATTGAGCAATTCAAATGTGTATTTGAAATAACTACAGGAAGAAAATCCATTGTAATAAAATGCTGCCCTTTGCTGAAAGCACTCTGTAGGTGCTTTCACAGGTGGCTTTACACACGTACTGAACTTCAACACCCATGGTTGAAAACCTGTTGATAAACTAATGCCATTTCTGCTGATTAATTTGCAGCCCCTCCATCACAGGTACAAAACATCTCTTTAAAGGCTCTTTAAAAAATGCCTCAATCTTCATACCCACAATGTGTGACCTTGGATACAGTAGAAATCCTAATGGGGATAAAAAGTTAGCTAGTCTTTGTGTAGTATTATTTCATTTATTATTTAATTACCTTATCTCCATGATTTATCATTTATATGTTATGCTTGCCTATAAGGTAAGGTTTTCAAACGTACTGAATTCTTAGATTACATAGAAATTATGTTATTTTTCTTAAGTGATGATCTTGTGCACTATATTCTCCCATTATCTGAATTTTAGACCTGAAAACAGGCATATTTAATTTTGGGAGCTTTAAACCAATCTGGTATCAGCTTGAAAAAACACTGTGATGATCAATTTCACAAAACAGGTGTCAAGTTTAATCTTTTCTTTCTGACAAAAGTTTATTTAGTTATTCAGAATCACTATTTTGATGTAATTGTTTTGACTTAGAAATTGCAAGGAAACTTTCTGATCAGCTGTGTGGGTAATTAGATTTGGTGTTTACTTGAAAGAAAGAAAGAAATTTCTCTATGATAACCACTTTGATAGAGAAAGGGTGGAGGAATAGGCAGTTGAAATCTCTTTATAGAGTATCAATAAAATGGGATATTTTTAAACCTATTAGTTCAGCTTCAGTGAAGCCTTGAGTTTGTTCTCTGAAAGTATTGCAGAAATTTGTCTGCTCTACAAGGAGTTCTTGGTTTCTCTTCCTGCACATCTCCCTCATTTTCAGTTCCTGCAGCTCTTGCTGCCTGGGAGTCACCAGAAGCAGTTCAGTTTTGCTGATCATTTATTTAGGCTGTGAGAAAAAACTGTTGTTTACTGTGGTGGGTTCAGATTTTGAATAGTTTAGGTTTTCTTCTGGCTGCATCAGCATTTTGTGCTGGGGAGCTGGAGTTGCAGAGGGAGCTGCCATCTCTCCAGGGCTGGGGAGTCTCAGTTCACTGCCCTGATCCTGAACGTGTTGCTCTCACTCTGTTCAGAGTCGTTATACACGTCAAAACATCTCTCTTAATAGAATCTCTTGTGTTATGTTTCTCTGAGTGCAATTATAATCTTGATGCCTTTAACATCCTTGGTTCATTATTGCTTTCTTCTGTGCAATAAAGGCAATTGTATTTTCCCTCAAGTCTGCTGCAAGGGTTCTAGTGGAGTGGCTGAGGCGATATCTGGGTTTGTTATATTGTTAAAATGAGCCTTTCCTAAAGTGCAGCTGTTAAAATAACAAACATTAGTGTTAGAGTTGACTAGAGAATGGCAATTCAATTGAGGCAATATCTAAGATATTTGAATTGGAAATAACCCCCAAATATTTAGAGTGTTTACAAGATTTTGTCTGGAGCACAAACTCCAGGTATGAATCACAGTCATTTATTGTGTTTCTTTGTTTCCCCTCAAGCTGTGTGGCTGCAGTAATCTGGGGAATTCCAGGTACAAAACAGTTGCCATGCACAGGTAGCAGGAGAAGTTGTCCTGCTGGGAATGAGGATCAGGACTTGTTTGCTGAGGGACATGGATGTGGAACCAAGTTCTTAGTTTGTGGTAGTTATTTCCTTTGCATCTAAGTAGTGTGTATATGAAAGAAATGGGGAGCAGAGGGAGAAGGCCGCCATGTTGTGTTTGTGTCCATGGTTTAGATCACCTCTGAGAGTTGTTGGGTTTGAAGGGTTTTCTGGTGTCCCACAGCTCTTGGGCAGTCAATGTTTAGGCTGCATGGCCTCGTGGATTAAAGTTCAGTTTTCATGCAAAGCCTTTCACAGAAAGGGTGGAAATTTATATTTACTTTGCTATTCTGCTTTCTTTTGTACCAGCCCAGGATTCTGCTCATATTCAGCATTTCCATTCCTCCTCCCCTCTTGAAGTTAGATTGTGATTGATCACTGTCTCCATTAACTCACTCCCCGCCCAGGGCATGGCTCAGTGAGTCCATCACTTGCCCCAAGTACAAACACGGGGCTCATGCAATATCCTGTGTGTTTTCTTGGCCTTCACTGTCAGGATCATTACACAGTGTGATTAAATATCCTTCCAGGGGCCTGGGAATGCTCAAATCCCAGTGCAGAACTTCCCAGGCTGCGAAATCTCCGTGCACTCACTGGACTCTCTCTGCATATGAATATGCAGCTTAAAAATGATGCTTTGTACAAACATGCAAATGGGATTAATGACTGTGGTCTTTTGCTGGCTATTGATTGTGATTAGACATCACTGGACCACCGTTGGGGGATGATAATGGATTTAAAACGACTGAGCCACAACTTTGCCTTTCAGAGGAACTGAGACACAGGATTATTGCTGTTAATATAGGTCATAAATCTTTTCTGTACATGGAATTCATGTATCTGAACTCCTTCCAAACTACATTTTTCCCTACTTCAACAGCCCTTCATTAAAATTTGAGGATTTGGAGTCATTCCAATGGAGGAAAAATGACCCAGCTGGATGGGGTGGGTGTTGAGATGAAGTATCACACTGTAATGGCACACTGTTTAATGTATGTCAGGGATATTGATTGGTACTATGCATGATTTTATGTGGGCTAAATACATTATTTTAAAAATTCAGCAGTGTATAGAAAGACTTTAACTTACACTGGGTCGCTTGAGAATAGGTGTTGGAATGGTACAGAATAGCTCTCATTTCTGGAAAATATGGTAGTTTTGCAATGTTTACTCATTATATTTGATTTCAGGTAAAATAGTTATTTCTCATGAGGTTAATGGAGGAAAATTTACTTGGCAGTAGGCTACAGGAAGGTGGCACAAGTGGACCCAGGAACACTGTTTGCCTTCAGCATAAGAAGCCTTCATAATTGTTGGAGATACCACTGGCCAGGCTCCCATGAGCTCCCTGCTCCAAGCTGGAGGCCAGGATGCTCCTACCCCTTGCTAAACAGGTGTCTGATTTTGCTGTGGGGTGCTAGATATGCACTGGCAGGAAGCTTTGAGAAAAGGCATCATTTTTTTTTAATGCAAAATAATTGTTAAAAGGTAATTCATTGCTGTCTAATTTTTGCCTAGAGCCCTGCATTCTGTAGTGCCTGCTGTCTTGCTGACACATACTTTGCTACATCTAATCTCCAAGTATTGTAACTAGTTTGTCTTTTCATTTTTATTCCTTACCTGGTACGCTTCCCAAGCCTTCTAAAAGCCAATTTTACAAATACTAAAAACTGCCTTCTACCAGGAGCCTAAATCATTTTAGATTCTCATTTAACCACCTCTAATTACATGATACTGGGTGGCAGCTAACCCATTTTTTATACATTAAAGAGTCTAGCCTGCAGTGAATAGGACCACACTCAATATTTTTTGGGGGGTACCAAGCTCAGCTACTGGATTTGAATGGGGCATGCCTGAGTGGGGTCTGTGTGGTTTGTAACATGCATTGGAGCAATCTGGAAAATAACAAGAAATGATTCTAACAAAATGACTAAAAATCATTATAATGATCCTGTATGTAGAACTAAAGGCTGTGTTTTTGTGGGCCAAAACCTTGGAAAAAAAGGAGTACTTGAGCACAGGAAGATGTGCAGGTAAGAGCAGTGGGAAGGGCCTCAGGTGAAACAGGATTTCTCTGTGGGTTTGTGTGGTCAGACACGGCAGCTTCTGGTAGTGGTACTCAGTTCAGAAAGGGAAGATGATTTAAAGTATGGAGGACATGCTAAGTTGAAACTTGTTAATAAATGGCTTGAATTTGTTACCTTGGGGTTCATATATACCACACCAGGACTCTTTCTGGTTAGGAGCATGTTGTATTTAAATGTTTGCACGTGTGAAACTGTCACCATTGAAGTGGGAAGTAGCCTCAAGGAGGTTTTCATCGAGAAGGTGAACTTCATTAAAACAAAAGTTTACTACTTTTGTGGTGCCCAGTCCTTGTGTCTGTCTATCCAGGAGCAGTTTGGTGCCAAAAGCTTGCTTTCCTGTTTGCCCTTGTTGTCACAGCCAGCTGCCAGCCAGGCAGCACAAGGGGAAACGCTTCTCCTGGCACAGGTCAATGTATGAGCAGGAAACATCACAGAAAGATCTCACAATTAGGTAATGCGGAGTGAAAAATCACCTCAAGTTTTGCACTTGGCATAGTACACATTGACAGGATTCTGAGGATTTCCAGCCAACAGCCTTATGGCAAAGGATTTTGCAGGATGGCTGCGTTTTTCCTCTCTGACAAAAAGCCATGTGCCATCCACCATCTGCTGGTTACCGCCTTGCTTCCTGCCTTTGGAACTGCTTCCTTGGCTTGTAGAATGTCAGTTTATAATTGATATTGCATTTTTGAAATTTAATTTATTTTTCTCCTTACCTTTGATGATAAATGAGAAAAGGTATTTTTATATTTCTACTGCTGAGTATTCTGACATCACCTTCTGTATAAATGAACATTTCATGTCTATTATTAAAGTGAGTAGAATTGGGCTTAAGATTATTCTGAGGGATGAAACATATTACAATTACTACATAAAATGGGTCTTAGACACGTAGTCCACCAGGATAGTTAAAGCAACACCCAAAATGAACCATAGATCCAAAAAAACCCCTAGAGGTTCCTAATAAGAAGTGTCATTGTAAATAATTAATGAGGCTCAGAACTGCAGCAACAAACAAGTGAACCATATCTCAAGTCTGTTTCAAGGTTACAAAATCTTAGAAACAAAACCTTTGCTGCTGAGTGTTTTGTTCAAACACAAACTAAGAACATAAGGGTGGCTCCCCATGCCAGATTTTTCTGGACCAACATCCTGTTCCCAGCAGTGAGTACCAGCAGATGCCTCAGAATGGCTAAGAATAGGAGAGGCATTTGTGAGGTTTGGTCTTAGTACCCCGCTGGACTCTACTTCTTACTTCAAAGTATCTTGAGCCAGATGCTGTTTCCATGTAATCTTTGGTGTATTCCTCTTCCAAATCTTTGTCCCATCTTCCTTTGGACCCGCAGAGAGTTGGATCCACATCATCCTTTATAAAGGAACTGTGCAAGCATCCTGCCTGGTGAGGCAGAAAATCACCTGTTTTCTTTTCAATCATTTTAATGGGGACTTTTTAAATAGTAAATTGACTCCAACATTTTTTAAATTCATCCCAATTTTCACCTTCTCTGGTGAGAGGAAAATGAGCAGTGACAACACAGGAGAACAAAGAAGAGTTGCAATGACTGCAGAGCTGAACTGATGTTTGGCATTTCCATCCCTTACATTGTTCTCAGTACCAACTGGAAAATGGAATGTTGAAATACAGCTCTCATAATCAAAGGTGGGACTCCATTAGTAGATGTCTACTTTCCTAAGTGGAGTTGTCTGGATCCCTGCTTTTAACCTTGTTTCCAAGTAAATGAAGTTTACAAGGATGTATTTCTCCCAACCCCCTTGCACATGTTCCTTCAGCTCTCTTCCACTGCCTTTGGTAACTTTTAACTTGCAGGGTAAATCTGGCAAAAATTGGAAGACAGAAGTCTAACAGATCAGTCAATTCTTGATGTATTTATTTTATCAACAGCTAAGATGATGAAAGAAGTAGGCAAAAGATGCTTCCATAGGTATTTGGTGTTCATTAGTTCTGTTCTTCATGGAATAACTTTTCTTCCTAGGCATTTTCTTTCTTTATCTTTCCTCTTTGACCTAGCATAAAATGTCAGCAAAATTCAAGTAAACTTTAGCAGGATTTGCAGTTCTTCCCTTGTACTTTACTGTGCCTACTGTCAGCCTGTGCTGATACTGCAAATAACATAGAGGCTTTTAGAATTTTGCTTTAGAATAGTTGCATGAATAGAGGTAAATAAAAGAGAAATCATTTTTCCAATTAACTGATTGGAATATTGATTTTAAAATGATTTTCAGTTGTCATGGTAAAAGAGCTTATCCCTGTAATGTTTTGGACCATATGTTTAAAATTTGCTGTTACGTTGCTGATGCTTGTGTTGTTTAAGCTCCAGTCAGAAGCTGCCTCTTGCTGCAACTCTTTTAGGATAAAAAACTTGAACACAAGTTGTGTTTGGCTTGGTTTTGCTCTGAGAACTGTTGTTGGCCAGCACTGTGTGTAAGGCTTTGCTCACCACCTTTTGGTTTGGGCTGGAGTTGTCTGAGGGAAGGAGCTGTGTCTCAGTTTGTGTGCAGAACACTGACTGTGTCCACAGCCCTATAGAAATAATATATATAAAAAATGCATATAATACATAATATATACAATAATATATATTTTATATAATTTGTGTATTTATATACATATGTGTGTGTGTGTGTGTGTGTGTGTGTTGATCTCATCAACACATATAAATATCTCAAAGGTGGGTGTCAGAGGATGGTGCTGGACACTTCAGCAGTGCCCAGCGACAGGACAAGGAGCAATGGCCATCAACTAAAACACAAATTCCCCCTCAACATGAGGAAGAACTTCATTCCATGGAGGGTGGTGGAGCCCAGGACAGGAGACGTCTCCATACCTGGAGATGGTGTGGAGTCTCCCTCTCTGGGGCTTATCACAGAGCTATGATACAGATGGATTTATCATTTATTTTGCTTAATTCAATATGACAATCCTTGTAAATGTTGAAGGATGGGATGCATGGTCCTGCTTGGCAGCTGATGTTGTAGAGCAGAAGAGCTTTTCTACCTCAGTGTCCACAGGGTCTTCAGAGGGAACCTGAGCAATCAGTCCCCTGGAGCAGCTTGAGATTCAGATCTAAGTCTACTGTCCAGAAATATTTGAACCAGGAGCAGTATTTGAAGCTGCTTGGGCTGTTGGCGTTAGGAGTGACACATTTACAGGGAAGCACTCTCAGTGTAGCTGTTGCCTTCACTTGACTGGCACTCCACAAAGGCAGTCAGACTGCTGAAATGCTGTGAAGTGACTCTGTGCCAAAGGCTCATGTTGTTGCTGAATATGAGTCTTAACTATTAATGTGTCTACACCTTGGGAAATGTTAATGGAGATTTTTGTGTAATGAAAGGAAATGTGTGTGTGTGTGTATGTGTGTGTGTGTTTAGAATATGAGGGAGGAAAGGTTTAAGGCTTGAGAAGTTAATGTTCCATCCCTTTTTGTGGAAGGTGGAATTAATGTTTCCAAAGTTTTTCCACTCTAAGTGTTCCTGGAAGAGCAGGTTTACAGTATCAATTAGGAATACCAGAAATCAGCTGAAAGATAGAACTTTATGTGCATTTAATGTTTAATAAATGGTCTATCCATAGAGGGAGAACAGGGGTTACAGGTACCATGGGCTCTCCATTGCCGAGAACTTTGGAAAGATTCTTCTGTAAGAATACTTTAATCAATGCAGGCATGTTTCATCCCATGTAGTCCTTTGGTCTGCGAGAAAGTTTAAACAGAAATCACCCCAAACCAAACCAAACAAGACCATACAAACCCAACTTATAGGGATCCACAGAGCACCATGCACAAAGGTGCTGCTTCTTTACAAAAGCACCATATTTCTAGAAGTTGGCAAAGTTATTTGCATTTATGTGAATGTGTTTGAAGTGACAGAACAAGATAGGATTTACCTTTTTCTTGTCTCCTAATACCTTGCCTAGTTCTTTGATGTGTTTGTTAAAAAACAATTAAGGTGTTTTATTCTCCTCTGAGTTAGATATATGCACACTGCACAGGATTTGTTGGAGCTTTTCCTGTTAGTGATCAGTCTTGAATTCAAATGGAGTTTATGTATATAGCTGCTGAGAATTAAGGTGGAGGTTCCAATGTCAAATTTCATATATTTTTAATATCATAATCAGCATGCATTTTCTTTGAAAATCAGTCATATGATAGAGGACTGTGTGGGTACCATACACGGTTAAACTGACAGCCATAATCATTAAAAGCAGCTGCTTTTTCTGATATATTTGTTTCTTCCCCCCACATGCTCTTATAAGGAAAAATAGCACGGTAAAAAAAATGTTGCAGCTGTGGGTAACAAAACATTACCTCAGAATTTGGTGTGCTTCTTTTTATCTCCCAGGACTGAAAAATGCTGCAAATCAGAGAAAGTGTGTCATTATTGATCAGCTATTAAGTAGATAGGGCTTTTTCTTAACAGCAGCATTTTGATTTAGATGTCTGACTTGGCTTGACACAGCACTTTCCTGTTCATTATGTGTGTGTCTGGTCTGAATCCTCGTGTGTGCTGAGAGTTTCCTGAGCACAGAGTGCAGCCCCTGTGCTGAAGCAGCCCTGACAGCCAGCATTCCCACCAGCACCACTTGTGCTTCCCAGAAATGCTGGTGTTAAGTTCCCACATGGATAATTGCAGATCCCCTTCCTTTAATGACCTGATGCTTTTTTATTCACAGGGAGTTACGAGGAAACTTGTTTTGCAGGGGGCTGGGGCATGGGTCCCTCTGTTCCTGAGTATTTTTGCCCTTACTTCTGTCATTCTCTCCCTCAAAACTGTTTCCTGGTGCACTTTTGTTTCCAATCTCCACTATTTTTTCTCCTTTGATCTGTAAGGGGTGCTAAACCTCACTTGTAACTCCTTCCCCTGCTGCAGATTGCCAAATTGAATCCATTTGAACTACCTTCCTGCTCATATCTGTTTTCTGAAAGATTTTCATCACTGCCTGGATGGTGCATTCTTGAAATTCAGCCCAAGGAACCAGTTCTTCATGTAGCATTTTGGGGATTGTATATTAAAAAATGCATAAGCCATAAATCTCTTTTTGTGATTCACAACAGTGGCAGTGAATGTTTCCCTCTGAATCAATTGCAGATTTCATCAGTCCCACTTTATACCTGACTCTGAATTTATTTTAAGCTCTTATTTCATAAATGTATAAGGGCTGTGATAATTTGTCATTTCTCTAATTTTATCTATCTTCAGAAGTGAGATCTGGCTTATTAAAAGTGCAAGTGCTTCATTAACAGAAGCACATTTATTCCTGACAGCTCAACAAAATTAGGGTCTCCTCCAAACCCCTACTCAGACTTCAAGCCTTTATGCTCTGGTATATGTGACAAAAGCTTCAGAATTATACCTGTGCAATGTTATAAAAAAATGTTGAGAGATTAATCTCTCAGAGCTTTGTCTTAGGCATGGGGGTGTAACTGCCTTAATGAATATTATAATGATATTTTCACAAAAAATAGCAACCTAAACCACAAGTGTTAAAACCGTCAAAAACTTGGGTAGGTGATCTTTCATAGTGGCAAGCTCCCCCTTAAGATCTATCAGGTAAATGATGCACATATTTCAAGCTGTCGTAGTAGCTACTTTTACCAAGCAATTTGGTGGACATCTATTGGAAAAGGAGGAAAGGGAGAATATAAAATAAAAGGGTTGACACCACAGGTTTCAGACCTTTTTTTTTAATAAACTCCAGCAGTGAATTAAATATCTCTGAGTGTACTCTTACTTGAAGTTTTACAATAGTGCTTAGGATCAACCCTTGAGCTGTTTTCAGTCCCCACAATTTTATATCCAGAGATTTGGAAGAAGGATTTCCACTGCCTGTGATAGGACCTTTGCCCTTATTCAAATAAAAGAGTTTATTGGGTCCCAAAGGCAAGGTCATCTTATTGATGTTGCTCAGATAATGGCAGAAATTGGTCTGAAAACCTACAGCTTAACTATTTTTGACCTGTATTTTTGTGTATTATCCCCAAATATTTTTCCTGTGTTTTTTTTTTTTTTGTGTGTGTGTTTTGGTTTGGTTTGGTTTGGGTTAAGTATGAAAACAATTGAAACAAATTTTTGCTTAGAAAATGAAAACCTCCCTTATTCCTAGGAGGGCTGCATCAATTTTTTCAATATTTTAAAAGAGTTTAGGATGAAGGCATTCTAGATGGATTCATCTAATTTTCATAGCTTGACAGGAATTATATTAGGAAGCCAAATTACAGGATACATGGATACATTTATGGCAGTGAAGCCCTGGGAGCTGTGAGCATGGCTTTGGAAATTAAGCCTCAGAAATCGGTTGGGAATTCTCTGAAGGGCTTATTGAACATTTGATCAAGTGAGATTCATGGATTTCCTACACTTGGATTTTCAGCAAATTCTTCTTGAGGTCATTTGATAAAAACTCCCAAGGAAGCAGAACTGTCCTGAATAAGAAAAGGATAGGAATCAAATGCCACTTTCAGCATGGAGAAATTAATTTCTGAGTCTCACAGGGATCTGTGCTGGGACCTGAGTTATTAAGATGATCTTGGAAACTGGGGAAGGGGATGAGGTGGATGAGTTTGCTAATTAGCCAGGGCAGTGAAAAGGAGCATGTGAAGGAGGACAGGAAAAGATTCCAGTCTCAACAATTGACTTGATGGTGAAGCAGCAGCTGAAAATCTGTGCAGGTGAACACAAAGTAAAGCACATGGGAAGAAATGGTCCTGAGATAAGAACTGATAATAGGTAAGAATGTGTCTAATTATCAGTACTGAGGAAGGAAATCTTGCAGCTACTGTGGCCAGTTTGCTGAAAATTTCTCTACAGTCGTGCCAAAGATGGTAATTAAATTGAAAGAACAGAGAATAAACCACGAAACAGTGCCATTGCATACCTTCCTTGGGTACCTCTTCCTTCCCTTTCAGCTGAAAGGGTGCTGAGAGAGATGGGAAATGTGCTCCAAGGGCACCTCTGCACAAGGAATGAGTCGGGGTCTTCGTCCTGGCAGTGGAACTGGATAGGGCCCTGTCCCACCACGGCTGGTGGCACACTTAGACATGGTGAAGGTGTACTCAGTGTTTGCTTTTAATCACAGTAGTAGAATTAGAAGCATGAAATGAAATGAAGTAAGGTATTTAAGACCCCAGAAGAGCTTTTCACACAAGGCATAATTAAATTTTGGAATTCATTGACATAAGAGATTGCGAGTGCCAAAGGTTTGCATATGTTCAAAAATCAATTACTCACAGGGGAAAAAAAATCCATGGATTCTTCTTGAGCACAAAGAAATCCTGAGCCACAGGCTAGGTCTGGGAGGGTTTAATAAGAGAATCACTCCACATGCTTTTTCTTACTTTTTTATTAAGAATCCCCTACTAGTTACATAAAATGTTACAGATGGACTCTTAGTCTGAAGCCATATGTCCATGCTTAAAGGAAACAGAATTATACTAGTTTATGTCTGAGATTTGGCAAAAAAAATCTGAGCTGAACTCTGTATTTTTCATTTATGTAATGTATCAATGACCCCAAGAGATGGTGAATATGTTGAAGTATTTATACAGAGTTAGAAAAAACAAAATTAGGATGCTTTTTAAAAATTAATTATATGTTGAAAATGGTATGAATTTGGGAAATTAGAAAATACTCTTCCCTTAATCTGTCTTGTTGTATTTTGAAAGCAGTCCTCTGGGCTTACGTTATTTTATTGATGAGCTCATAATAGGCTACAAAAAGTAGGAATTTATTTGAAAGCTTTATTTACTTTCCTGTGGGGGATAGGTACTTCCTATCTCCTTTTCTTTTGATAGAGTATTAATACATGGACACTTCATCTATAATGTGTCGGAAAACTGTGCACAGTAAAAATACGAATGTTTCCAAAGGTTGCTTTTGTTCATGTGTATTTTAAGGTAAAATCAACAACTGCAACTTAACCTGTCTTTCTAAGCAGAGTTAAATTATTTTGCCTGAAAATTCCTTACCTCTCTCCTGGCTCAAACCTGTTTCTTATTCCTTGAGCAGTGGCACCCAGCTGGTGACATCGAGCGGTGACACCACGGTGCGGATCTGGGACCTGTCCAGGCGCGGCTGCATCCTGACGCTGCGGGGCCATTCCCGCGCGGTGCGGGCCTGCTTCTGGCACTCCTGCGGGGACTTCGTGGCCTCTGCCTCCATGGATGGCACCAGCAAGATCTGGGATGTTAACAGGTATGGAGGCTCTGTGTTCACTAATTGATACCTTCATTAAGAACCAGGGTTGTGCTTTAGCTCCCTGTCGATTCGTGGAGTTCACTCGGAGAACACAGGGAAATTAAAGGCAGTGCTGGAAAAAACAGCCTCCGATGGGATTACTAGATAAAGGCTTTACTAAACAGGGAGCTGGGAAGGACTTCAATTAACACAGTGCCAAAATGGAAGTATTTGCTTTCACTTGGCATCCGTTATTCTTCATTGCTGGTTTTTTTTAAGGCAAGAGCTTTGTGGAACTTCAATATGTAATTTGAATAAGTAACTGAATAAGACTTTCAGTAAGTTTTCTATATACTGTTTCAAGCTCCTAAGTACACAACCTGGTTTAAGGTTAGCCAAGTGGAAATTTATTTTAGTCATTTTCTGTGTTTCAGCAAGGTGACTCCTGATTAATAAATCATCCTATACCTTCTTTATTATCCAGGCAAGTGCATTTTATGAAGGTGCTTTTAGAATATCAGTGAATTTGTGCTTACTGATTAATTAGTTCCTTAACTCTCTCCAGTTGTCTTCAGTTTTGATTAACTTAACACCTTAAAGAAATGGGATGGATTTATCTCTTTTCAAACTATCTCCTCTAGACTGCTGAATTACTGTACTGTACTAGGTCTGATTTTTAACAGCTGGATGTCATCCGTCCGCAGAGTCCTATAGGCGTTTTCCCTGGTTCTTTATTATCCAGTCCTAATGGATTTTTCCAATTCCTATCGGTCTTTTTCTTCCCTTGCATTTGAATGAGATGAAATACTCCTTCAAGATTGTTGGCCACTGCAGGAGAAGAAGCTTCACTCAAAAAGCAAGGGAAAATTTCATCTTTTGTTCCTTTTTCCTAAATCCCTCCCGGCCTGCTGCAATTGCAGTGAGCCCTTAGTGGAGACTTTTCAAACTGTAATTCATCCAGATTTCACTGAGAGTTAATTAAAACTCTGTCTGTATCGGATTTCCAGTCTTGCTTTCAAACCATGAATTGAGGAAGCATTAAATGATATTAAAAATATTGTTTTCAAAATGGGATAACTAACCTATCCTTTCATGAATTATTCCAAATTATTTTGGCGAAAAAAAACCTAGTTAAGGTTTGACAAAGTTCAAGCCAGCAGAGTGGTGGGTTTTAGAACAGAAATTGTCAGCCAGTTCTGAGAACAGATGATGCTTCCACCATCGCAGTAATAAGCATTAATGGTCAGTGTTTTCCTTAGAAACATGAACAGCAGAAATCTAACGTATTGTTGCCTCTTTTCTTAACCTGTTGTAGATTTCTAATGCTTTGATCATCTTTTATGGCATATTCATGACCTTTAAGAAATAATACTAAGAATAGCTTTAATTTGATGTCAGAATGGGTTTGAATTTGCATAGACAAAGGTTTGTTTAGACATTTGAAAATGCCTTCCCTACAGAGGAAGCTTTTGTAGTCAGAGGAATCAAAGCAAACCTTCACCACCAACCCATGGTGCCTCCCACTCACACTCATCACCAACTCCCATTTCTGCCTCCAGTCTATCTGAGCTGTGCTTTGGATGCGAAAATAAGAGAGTAACATCCCAGCCATGATGTGAAAGGCTGACTATCCATGTAGAATTATTGAAACATCAAAAATTATGCAAAATCTCAGTGGCTAAAGGCAGCAGGAAGTGGCATAAAAATGTGACATAGTCCGATTAAAATAAGGTGTATTCAGAGTAGGAAAAAAAAGCCCTCATGGGAGTTCTCACTGCTGGGTTTTTGATGTGTTGCCAGTAAAAGCCATGTGCTGGGGGCTGTTGCACTGCCTCAGTGCAAAGGCCAGGTGAGTTCTGCTGTGGCCAGTTCAGGTGAGTTTGTAGAGCTGTATGTGGTGTAGGCACTTAGTATGAAAAGAGGACTGCAGAAATGACAGACATTTGAAGAACTTCTCTAAAATGGGTTTGGTGACAAGATGTGGCTGTTTCGAGCCTAATCCATCCTGGTTCTGCAGAACACTCAGCTGCAGTTGGGCCTTGTGCCCGTGCTGGCTCATTCAAGTGGAAGATCAGTCTGTGCAGGATGTACGGCAAGATTTGGAAATAAGGGAAGGCTATGGACAGATGAATGAGCTGGTGGTTTCCACTGGCTTGTTAAATTGCTGCTGTTATATTTGGAGCTGTGCTACAAAAGAGCCTGCAGTGAGCTTGGGCTCGGCAGTGCTGATTGCTGAGCTACCTGGCCGAGTTTGCAGCACTGATCCAGCTGTTCCAGGGCGTCCCCTGTAATTGTGCCACGAGCTTGGCCGGCGGGGCTGGGCACCCCAGGGCTGTGTGCCCTCCTCAGCCGCCCTGCCAGCCTGGGGCTGTGTGACAATAGGAACGTGGAGCAGGCTTTCTGTGGTTTATGATGCTTGGAGTGTTATTTTTCTCCCCAACCCTGCAGAACAGGTGCTCATCCAGGTGCCATAGTCAGCCTTCTCCCTCTCCAGGTGCCACAAGCTCTGAGCAGGGGACAGAGCCCAAGATAACGTTCTCGTGGGAGGATAATAATCAGTGATCACAGTTAATCTAGTGGTTTTATTCTTTCCACTAACAAGGAATTAAGATTTTATAAATGAGAGCTGTCTTTCTTCCTTAATATTACATATTTGGATGGATGCCTGCTTTCAAATTGAATGGGCCTGGAAAGCAGCAGATTGTAGGGGAAGAAAAGCAAGAAGGATATCAAAACTATCACTGCCACCTCTCTGAAAGAGGTATGTTGTAAATAAATGCTACAAATAAAAATACATCCATTTCTGTAGTGGATGACAGTTATCTTCTTATTTCCAGCTTTCAAAAAGGCCACTTTTATACATTAGAAACATACTTTTCTATAAATGTTGCATTTGAAAAATATACATCATTCTCTGTAGTTGTAAGCTTGGTGTCAAGAAGCTGGGGAGGCTATTTGCTATCTTTTAGCACCAAAATCCAAGGTGCAATTTGCACAATCATCAAATCTGTTATTGGAGTCCAAAGAATACAAGATGCAACATCTCTTCAATAGGAAAATGTTGCCAGCAGTTCTGATAAATTACATAATTCTTTGCCAATGATAAGAAAATTCTGCCTACTAAATATTTGAATTTTATTTTATTAGAACATGAAATATGCCTGGGGGTTTTGGTCAGTTTGGGGTTTTTTATTATTCACAAATGTTTTTCTTCTGTGTATACTGGAAGTTTCAATCATGTATCAAGCCACAAATGACATTCCTACCAGGAGGATAATATGAGGTAGCTTTTAGTAAACAATGTTCTTCTGGACAAGTTAGGTGCCTTCTATTTAAAGATACAATCTGGGTAAGCCACTTCCTTCTTCTGGAAACACAGACACATGCTGAGACACAGCCATGATCCAAGCTACTGAAGGACTTGAGGGAGTCTGAGTTCTGGAGTTGGAACTTCCTGATGCATTCTTTGCTGGGAGAATTGGTTGCTTTTAAAGGAAATGAAAAAGAAAATGGTGTAACATCGGGAAGGGGAGTGCAGGGAAGAAAGGTAACTCATGTGCCTGCCATGGCTAAAAAAATTTAAACCAAAAAACAAAACAGCAAAACGGGCATATCTTGTACCTTCAAAATTATCCCCACTTCTTAATGATTATGGAAATAGGAAATTGGAGAAGAAAGGGAGAGGTTTATAATTTGTGACCAGGATCTTATTCAGTAGCATAGGTCAGGTTGAAAATATACAGCCAGTTATGTTCTAGCTCAGCAGGCAGTTGCAGGGGTGTTTTCTCAGACCATAAATTCAACACTGTCAAAGTCATTTTGGCAGGATTAATTTTAATTATCCAGTGGTAAATATCATCAGAGATTTACAGCCTGATCTCTGATATGCAAATCAAACTGAGCATCATATATCTCATGTAAACATAGGCAGTTGTTTAGCTTTGCAAACATATGCTCTACACTGAATGTTAAAGGCAAACATTGTTATTTATGCTTTGCGCTTGAGAAATTGTTTGCAGCAGTCAGAACAGTCAGAATTGGTTTTCTCCAGTTGATCCATTCTGTGCTCACTGAGCAGTTCTCCATTTTTCTCTGCTTTCTTTCACTAGTACAAAATATGTGGAATTAGGCCACCAAGAAATGCAATTGTGCTGTCCTGCAGCAGAGCCCAGGGTGAGGAAGTGTTTGTGGATTGGAGCCGTGTCTGGTTGCTGTTCCATGATCCATCACTCATTTGTTTTCCTTTTCCATTAACAGGGCAATTTTTGTCTACTCACGGAAATTTTTCCCATAATCAAATTTTATTTTAAAAATTTAAAACGTGTATTTACCTCAATCTTCAGTCATTTCTAGTGTCCATTGGTGCATTTGTTCAGGTGCCAATTTTAGAAGTAACTAATTGTGATTATTGTTAATTCTCCTGTACCTCCAGGATAGTGTCCTGTTACTGAGGTGTTAATAGATTCTTTTACTTATTTCCAAATATACAAAAAAAATTGCTGACACCTTTTGCTTCTCTGCAACAAGACAGGACATTTTCACTTCTTTGCCCAAGTGTCAGATGTGTCTGACATTAATTACTAGTTTATATGAATAATTCCTTCTTTTGCTCCTAAGCCTCTATTAAAATTCTTATCTCCTGTTGTGACTTCTCTCCACTTGGTATCTGCTGCTTATAGTTTTGTTTCTTCTCATAAGAAGCATTTAATTTTGGAAAATTTAGGGTTAGTATTTAAAGAAATCAAGCAGGGATGGATTTTGTTTAATTAGAAGTCCCTCGTCAGCTACAGCTTTCCTTGGAGTGACACCATGGAATGACACCATGCAAATACTGCATGTGTTTTATTAATACACATCTTGAGTGTGTGTACTGCAAGGCATGGTTAAGCTGATTTTAAACTGCAGTTATACTTTGGGGTGGAGTGGTTTATTCTCTAGTTTCACTAAATTGATAATTTAATGTTCCTGGAGTTGCCAAGTGGACTGGTCAAACTCTCTGCTTTGTATCATCAGATCCCAGGGTTTAGCCTGGCTTCTCCTGCCATCCTTGACATTCATACTCTGTTTCTTTTTCTTCCTTTTCCCTTTGGCGACGGACAGCTTTGAAATGCAATATTTACTCTCAGATTTGTAGGGTTTTTTCACCACACCAAATGCATCCGTATCAGGATCCTGTAAAATCTCCTCTGAAGGAACTCAGAGATTTTTCTTGTCTCAGAATGGAGCTATATTTTCACATTTTGAATCAGGATGAGTGTGCATAGCCAGTCCTTGTCCAAATACCCCATTTGAGGTTACACTTGTCTGACTGGCTGGTCAGTGGGACAGAAGCCACAAGCTCCTCTGGCCAGATCCCATGTTTAATTGATTCCAGTAAAAGTGGAGCTAATCTATTTTCAGAGAAGACAAATATCCTCCAGGAAATTAGAAGGCAGGTAGAAGAACTCAGAGGAAATGTGGAAGGACCATTTTTGGGTAGTTTGTAATGTCTCTCCTGACAGCACAGCAGGAAATGCTTGCCATTTTGATAAAGGAGAATTCCCTTTGGAATCCTCCAAGGAGCACTGCAGAGACAAGCTGCTATTAATCCTTCAAATCAAAGCCAGGCCTATGCCCAAGTCTCCAAATTTATAATTATGCTACAATTCCATAACACATTTTTCAGGATCAGGAAAGTCTAAAACCTAGTTGTTATAATTCCCAGAGAGCCAGTTGTAAAAAATCAATTTGAAAATGCGAATTATCAGGGAAAAAATTACATTCAAAGCAGAGCTATTCAGTTAAGGGGAAGATATGGCTAAATCTACAGAATCCTGGACAAGATGAAGCTTGAAGTACAAAACTTTACAGGACGTGTAGCTTGAACTCCATGTTGTAAACTTAAATGACATTGTGGATTTAGTAAGAGACAACATGCCTCAGTAATGAGAAATTGCAGGTCCCAAAGGCCAGAAGAATCTTAGCTGATTGCCATGGAATGCCTAAGCTGGGCAAGCCATACCATTATTTACATCTGGTGAAGGTAAACAAAGAGGTGAAGGGCTTTACTCGAGGCCATAGGGTGAGTTACTACTGAAGCCATCATTAAAACCCTGACTTTCCATTCCTTGGGGACGTCAACAATATGGCAAAATTAGTTTTCTTCAAATCTTCCTACTGGGTGAGAGGAACTAAAATCAGAATTGGATTTTCAGTAATAGTATAGATCCATGAGAAATAGATGTTTATGTGATTATTAATGACTCTGTAAAACATGACAGGAGTTGTGTGACGTCTGCTGAAATATTTGTTCTGGTGGCTGTTGGCTACTGGTCTAGATAAATCCATGTTCTCTCTGGCTTTTACTGGAACCATCTGTGGCAATTTAGCCTGTGCACAGGAAGCATATTTGAAGATCTTAGTAGTTAAAGTGATAATTTTTTTTTTTTTAATTCAGAATATTTTTCCGTTTTTTCCTAAAGCATTGAACACACAGAAATGTAAGTGCTTTGCTTTCTGATTTCTGCTGCTGGTCTTGAACTGCACAGCAGTTTTTGATTAATGGAGCGGGAAAAAATCAAGTTACTACTTTATTTTTTAAAAAACTGAGGCTGAAAACGGAGCTGCTTTCTAAAATGTCTGAGTTCTGCAGATATTTCTAGGTAGGCTTACCCAAACGCTACCAGAGTTAGCTACATAGTATTTCTTTTATGGAAAGATAGTGGAGAAAGTTGCACTTGATTTACATAAATGGGTGTCTCATTTTCTGATCTCAGAAGTTTCCTTGCTTCCATTATTTCAGCATTCAATATGGCTTGGAAAAAACATACTAGATGCAATTGTTAGTGGGTTTTTATGTTCTAGCTGTCCTCCTTTAGCCCAGCCTCCCTAAATTCTGTGTTGTTGGCTGAGAGGCTCCTGTTGGACAGCAGGAAGCTTTATTTGAGCTGGTAAGGAAATGTGCTCCTCTGAAGTTGAGCACCTTTGTGCTTGGTGTCCCTCCCTTGTCCAAACACCTCCTGGATTCCCTGGCAGGTGCTTCAGGAGCAGGAGGAATGAGGGAGGTAAAACTGAGGCTTCCTTCCACCAAATCCTAACCAGAGCAGCTGGCAGGTCTGCAAAGCTGAGTCCACTTGGACTGTGTGCACTGGAGGAGGCTCAGGCGCTGCTTTTTTCTCTCTTTGACAATGTGCAAGATGGATTCTTTGTCTTAATTTGCAACTGTGCAGGTCCTATAACCATGGCTTCTGCAAAATGTTAGTCAGATCTGGACAGGGTGTTTCCATTCTCCTGCGTTCCGAACTCAAATGCAGAGGATCAACACTGCAGGCATTCAGCACAATTTAAGTCAGAGTATAGTTTTCTACTCCATATCCAGGGTCATTATACAGTTGTTTTCTTTCTCCCTCACATCACATTGACTCATTACTGGCAGGCTTTTCTTTACCTAAGCTGTTTTCCTAGAAATACTGACTTACAGTATCTCCACCAAACCAAAAATGAATTGTACCAACAGAGCAATTCATAGCGCAGTGAAAACTGTCAGATATTATTACAGAACTCAGTGAAGACAACAGCTCATTAAAATGATGTATTTCCATCATCACACCCATATCCTGTCAGTACCAGTTAGAGCAAATGTTACACACACAGTCTGTGATCCACATTCAAGTGGAGCACTGTCACCCAAAATCCCCGTGTGCTGCAGCACAGGTAATTGCAGGTTGTTTCCCTGCTTGTCTCCCAGTGAACTAAAATGAACACGAATACATCTTACTATTTATAAGCAACAATACTCTGACAGGCATAGCCACATATCCACCTGAATGTGAACTATTTTTAGCTGCTGATGTCTCCTGGTTTGGAATTAGATGAGTCGGTCATTTGATTTCAAAGTAAAAGTCTGCTGTAGTGGATGCCTTAATACATGTAAATTCCTCTTGGAATTTTTTCAGTTCTTGTCCTCTGGCTCCAGGCAGTCTTCAGATATGTGTGTGTCTGTGTCTGTCTGTGATGCTTTTGGGGTTTATTTTTCTTCCTTTTTATTGTTTTCTTTTAAGGGTTCAGATGTTACACAAGATCATTTTCTCTCTCAAGTGCTGGAACTCCAGTTGTGTATCCTGTTAGAGCAAACTCTATTCATCTTTGATTAGCCTCAACTGGAAAATGAAAACAAGTCACATCTTAGTCCTTTAACAATTAATTCTTACATTAAAAAAATGTGCCCTGGGTCTCTTATTGACACTGGAAGACACTGAATTGTGTTTGTACCTCCTTAAAATGTGGATAAATACTGTTTTCAGCCCAATAATGATTTCTTTTGTCTGTGGCAGCTTTCAAAAATTTGGGGCTTGTTTCTCTCCTCAGTCTTTACATTTCCCTAAGTGGTCAGACCTGATACAGGTAACACAGCTTCTTTGGTGCCCTGTGTGGGTTATACTTTGAGACACATCTCCAAATCCTCAAGCAGACTTAGAGCTATAAAGTCTGTTCCCACATGATCCAAGTGGTTAAGCCTGTGTGTACAGCAGACACAATCACTCTGACACTTCCCGGGAAAATAAGGGGGGGTTTTGCCTTGATGGAGGCGAAGACCAGGATGACGCAAACAAAAACGTTGGCCATTTCCCTTCTGCACTTTGATATTTGTAGGTTTTCTGATGTGAATTGAGACACATCATCACACAAAAATCTTGTTGTAGGCTGACCGATATCTTTCCCAGCTAGGAATCAATTCACCATCTGCAAGACAATTTTTATGCATCTATTTACTGAACTCAGAGCCTGTAAAGGCATGTGTGTCTGTGGGAAACCTATTAAATATGTATTGGAATTACCCACTTGATGCAAACCCAATGAATTTCTTTATATTTTAGTGTCTCTTTCAAGCATATTTCTGTCACCAACACAAATATTCTAGATAATGGAATCTTCATATGGAGGCTGCAATAAAATGTCAACGATATTTGTGAATTATTTAATACAGAGCAGACGGTCATGGAGTGTTTCGGTGCCATAAAGGGCACACGAGTTTGCTGCACGCTGGGAACATAGTTGGAGTCAGACTTGTATCCCTGCTCTGAAATTTGAATAAAAAAGTAAAAATACTGTGTGTGGTCTTCTGCAGTTACATTCTGCCCCTTAAAAAGTCCCTTCTTTAGGTTGGTTTTTTTTTAAATATCAGGTTTTGTTTCATAGTAATGCAGATCTTAGCTGATTTTGGAAGGTTAAGACTGAAATGAGGGTTTGGGGACACTGTGCAATACTAGGAGTGAAGTTAGCAGCTGGCACTGGCGATTGATGAAAACCTAATTCTGAGTGTGTCGGACTTCTAAGTGATCCATATCAGGTTGTCAGTCATGGCTTGACAGTACTTTGATTGCATATTCAGCACCTTCAACAATTGCAAACTGAGCTTTGCTATGTGCAGCTGAAGATTTTAGTAGTGATTTGCAAAGGCCTCTCTTCCCCTGGAGAACAGTGGATACTCTTCTCATCCAATGACACTTACTTTGGGTGCACACTGGGATGAGACAGGTGTAATTACATTGATATAAAATCACACCGCTAACAGGGAAAGTTAGAACAAAAAGGAATGTAAACCAAACTGTTCACAGCTAGGAAAGGAGGAGACTAAATCACTATGCTTATATTTTGTGCATGTGTTTCAAGTGAATCTTTTCCTCCAGCTGCTGGCAAAGGGAAATCCAGCCCTTTTCCAGCTCTGTTTGGGGAGAGCGGGGGTGGTGCACAATCTAAAAATGGTGAGAAAGTAGTAGATCAAAGTGGTGGGAGGTATCCTTGGGAATTTAGCTTTTCCCATTCTGTGTTCAGTCACTGATCTGAACAAACATTCCCGCACCTGTAGCTTCAGTGGGTGGACCAGGCTCTTTATTCTTCACTCCAGCAGCTGCTTGTTAGAGAACCTGCAATGACACTGTTTTTGTTGTGGCTCTGTGTCTAGGAGCACAGCAAATCTATTATTCATATACCTTCCCAAGTTCACAAAGCCATTGAATAGTGCTGCATAACTCCTTAAAGCTGCCACCCACTCAAATCCATTTTATTTGGACAAATAAAGAAACTCTGCACTGAAGAAAACCAATTTGAAAGCACACTGAAATTCATTTTCCTCACTTTAATATTTAAGTGCTTATATTTATTGCATCTCAGCCTTGTTGTACTGTTTTCAAAAAGGATTTGTTTCTTTAATAGGTCTAAAGAAGTTTCAGTAAATTTAAAATGTGGAAGAAAATAAACTAACATCCGACAAGAGTCACAGTGCTTTTTATGCAGTGAATCTGCATGCTGCAGATTAAACCCATCCATTAATATTCTGTGTAACTCCATGCTAATTTACAGTACACAGGACTGGCCCAGGTTCTCATGGTTCCCTGCACTATTGCAACTGACTATTCCCTTTAAGAAAAAAGAAAAAAAAAATTGAAAAAAACCAAGGACTAAAGTTCCTGGTTTGCAATACAACAGTAATAAAAGTGGGGCCTCCAACTTTCACTTGTCATTGCATTTTTGACTTTGAGACTGTAGGTGTTTCTTTATCTGACTTCTTTGGTAAAGGCATTTTCTTTTCTATGTCAGAAAGCAGTAAGCCAGCTCCTGGTAGGGTCATTGGTGGTGTGGGGGTGGTTTTGGGGCCCAGTGCGTTTGTAGGTGATGCTCAAGGCAGACAGAGCTGGCAGAACTCCCTTTACATGGGAGTTACCCATGCTGCTTGCAGGAGTCTTCCTGCATAAGGGTTGGGATTAAAGACATAGTAGAAATATATTAACAATAAATTAAAACTTACTAAATTAGTAAACAAAAAAATTTAAAAGGTGGGGAAATTAAGTCATGATGTGCCAGTACTGCTTTCTCTATCCTCTATAGAATTTCATCACTATAAAGCTAGACCAGCAAGTGGATCCTAAGGTAAAATAATGGTGTACTTTTGGTTTGTTTTGGGGTTTTTTTGGAGCGCAGGGGGTTTGCTGGATTTGGGTTTGGTGGTTTTTTGGAGAGCTGAAAGCTGATTTGAGTTAGTTTTATGGTAACTGTGTAGATGTAGTTGAGATCTCTAGATTTATTCTGCTGGCCTCCTGTATAGTTCTTGTTTCAGTTTTTCCCTTTTGTTGGTAGTTTTCAAACAGTGGATTTTTTTTTTTTTTTAAAGAAAGACAAGAATTTTGGGCTAGAAAAAGTGCAGACCTGGGTCATCCATCGGGCAATTTAATGCAACTCCTGACAAACAGAAGCCTGAGAGCCACTTCCTGTTCTCATCATCAGCTGCTCCCTGACTCTGGTGGCTGCACAGAACAAAGTTCTCCCCCAGAACCTGCTCCACCCTAACCCTTCATTTAATTCACACAGAGTTGGATCATTCAAAGAGCCCCAAGGGTTGTTTGAAGATATGTTTGCACGGCCACAGTGTCACACGGGAAAATCCCATTACTTGGGCACCCAGCAGCTGTAGGACTCTCAGACTCTGCCTTGTCCAGGCAGTTTGGAAATCTCATCCTAAATATGTAAATTTGTAGAGAATATGATATGATGGAGCTTTATGGGATGAACTTGTAGGCTTTGGCGAGGTATTTTAGGGGTTAGTGTTACAGGAGTGGCATTTTTTAAAAGTGTGCTGTTATCCACTGTTACAGACTTAAACTCCTGTAGAAACCAATTATTTCTTACGTTGTCTGTGAGTTGTCAGAAGAAATAGATCAGATGAGTCTCACAGTAAAATGCTGGGACTCCAAAGAAAATGTGTGTTCCAGCATAACGTAGTAAGTTTACCTGGTCTTCTGCCATAAAGATACTTCATATTTTGTTTTTCATTGTCACGTTTGTTATTTTCTGTGTTACGTCTCACCAGTCAGTAGTTGTGCATGTAATGCCATATTCTTTATTTATTAACACGGTCGTGTAGAAGAGTGAAATAAATGATGACAAGGAAGAGAATGAAAGAAATAACAAAGACGTTCTTCAGGGTGGTTGGAATGCACCATAAAGGGGATCTGAATGTGGAGTTTGGATGGCTCATCTTCTCCAGAATATTTTATTTGAACAGCAAAAGCCTAAAACTGTAAAATAACCTGTTTGAATAGTTCTCACATAAACCTTAATGTATGGACACAAAAAGTTAAATCATTTGACAGTGATGCATCGAAGCACATGTGCTGCTGTCTTTCAGAAGCAAGGAGGGATTGACACATCTGCATTTGCTTGTTCAGGGTTAGCCTGAAAAGGCAGTAATTTTACAGGTAAAGATTTTTGTAATTAAAAAAAAACCAAGACACAAATAATAAGATCATGGCAGCTTCATACGGAGTGTGGAACACGCCGTGAGCTCCATGCTGATGTCAGCTGATGGGGTAATTGAGGAGAACCCACTGTCACTGGGGAGAGGCTTTGCTTGTCCAGTGGCAGAGCTGCTGAGCAGCAAGCACACTCCTTGTCCTGCACTGTTTATTGTCTGCTTAAATGGGTTACAGCTATTTCATGATTCCTGAGCCTGCACTAATCTGATTAGCTCGTACCCCTGTGCCTGGAGGGGGGAGGAGATAATTGTTTCATAAAACAAGGCTCTGCTTTTCAATAAATGATTCCTGGTGCTCCTGTCTTCACCTGTCCAACAAAAAAATCCCCTGAGGAAACTTAATTTGCAGAAAGTGCTGAGCAAGGGTAAGAGTCAAAAAATAATCTAAGAATCCCCACTTACCTTTTTGAACCCGAGTGCCCCTTGCTCCTGGACTGAAGTTAGGAATTCTGAGATAGATGGCTCTGCTTTCCATGTGTTGCAAGGGAGACACAGGCATTTTGAAGGCAGAGAAGTTTGTGTCCTAGTTCCTGGCCAAAGGACTGAAGCAGCATTTTATTCAATAATAGAAATACAAGAGCTGACCCTGGAGGGGAACCACTTCAGATCCTGTCGCTCTGAGTGCTGGAAGCACCGGGCTGCACAAAGCTTTTCCTTTGGCTGATGGAATTTATGTTCTGCATGCAGATACACTTGATGGAAAAGTTAGAAGCTGTAGCCACAAACGGATGGTTTGATACGTGGGTGGTGATTTTCCTGAGGCAGAGGAAACCTGGATTTTGAAATATGGAATGTAGGGTGTGTGCTCCTGCATGGTGCTCAGAGTGGGTCCCAGTGTGGGTCCAGAGCCCACTGGTGTGTTACAGGTGTTCTGGGAATGCCCAGAACATTCCCATTAGTGTTAACAAATGTATCATTGCTGACTGGCTGCTGGGGTGAGAAGTGCTAATTTACTCAGGATTACTTTGGATCACTCCCTGACATAACTCTTTTACACACGGTTACAAGCAAGACCTTGTAAACAGGGTCTGTTTCACCCAAACTGGTGAAAAAGGTACTTCAGATCTACATTTTGGATATAAAAGCCTAAATCTTCTTCTATTCCATGACTTTCAAAGTAATTTTTGTTGACCGAACTCTAACCTTGGGGAAGAGCAATCCTTGTCAAATGAAACATAACCCAAATTCGAAACATATGAAAATGCATCTCACTTCTGAAAAATTTGGATTGTAAGTTAACACTTCTCTTCAAACTAAAGTTGCTGAAATAAGTTATCAAAATTGATTTAGAGCCCAATTTCAGTGGAAAGTGAGCTTTTGCAACAGCTCTCACCATGAGCTGGAACATGCCCTGTGCTGCCAACAATCAGGTGTTGAACAGTGAGATTTTAAAGATATCTTGACAAGGTACAGCCAAGCCTACATAGTACAAGGGAATGAAGAATATATTACAATCTTACAAAAAGACCATAAACCATCTTACAAAAAGA
This sequence comes from Corvus brachyrhynchos, assembly GCF_000691975.1. Taxonomy (NCBI): domain Eukaryota; kingdom Metazoa; phylum Chordata; class Aves; order Passeriformes; family Corvidae; genus Corvus; species Corvus brachyrhynchos. Next base: position 984,468 of record NW_008236441.1, on the reverse strand, counting down.
CCATAAACCATTCTTAAGTAGAGATTTTATGTCTTACTGTTTTCTCTTTCCTTTTAAAAAAAAATTAAAGCTTTACACCAAAACCCCTTTATCTGGAATCAGAAAATAATACAAACAGTAATACTTCTCATGGAACACTTCATTTGTTCAAACAAATGTAAGACATTAAGAGGCTAAATCTTCAATAATGAGCAGATTCATTATTCATGTTTCAAGCCAATAAAAAAGGAGACAGATTATTGGCAAAGTTTTCACGCCTTCTAATGAAAGCCTAAGTAGAATATTATTAATTCAGTAACTTCAGCTTTTCGCTTACAAAAACATAAAAAGCTATTGTCAATCATATTTAGTATTCTCAATGTTTATCAAAACAGATCCTGAGTTTGAGTAGTTTTGGAATCAATCAAGCACCAAAAGGTAATAGATTATATTTCTTTTTTGTCTGTTTGTGCTAGAGAGTTCTAACCAGCCATGGCACCAGGGAGAGTCTTTGTTTTGTAAAGCCCACCCTACCACTATCTCTGTGCATTTGATACAGAAACATGGTAAAAAATAAGATTCTTATTATTTCCCAGGCTGGCATCAGGCAGCCAGGTCAGTGTCCAACACCACAGCCACGAGTGATGGTCTCAAAACTTTGGGCTTTTTTCTCTGACAGTATTTTTTAACTCAGTGCCGCATCTTTGTAGTCAGTAGATCAGTGTCTGCCTGGTAGTGGGAGTTTCCACAGGCTCAATAAACACACAGCTTCTGCTTAAATACACACAGTAGAGCTCTGCCAGAAAAATAAATAGTGTTATAATTGGCTACTTTTCCAGTAATACATACTGTGTTACATAAATTATCAGGAATTGAGTCAAATAAGCACTCTAATCCCAAAGGTAAGGCATGAAGTTTTGCAGCCTTTCTCCTGCATTCACAGAACTCTCTTTCAAGTACTGTGCTTATTTGGCTGTTATCTAATTTCACTGCAGAATAGAAATCTGACTGGAGCATTGCTTTCTGCTGGTTAATTATAAATTTATTAAGGGAATTTTGCCAAATGTCCCTCACTATTAGACCTCACTGAATCTGAAGTTCAAGCTATCAGACTTCATTTAATGTAATGCATTGCCCTCTTTCTCTGTTCTGTGTGTGCTTTTTTGTATTTTTTTGTTCTCAGGTACGTTCAATTTTCCCTTTCTGTGTATTATTTGCCAAAGAGGCTCTTTCAAGTTATAGAAATGGGACGAAGTAATTTTTAGAACAGCAAAATACGTAAGGAGGCAAGGTCCCTGGAGATGAAATGAATTTCCAACACAATAAAATAGCTTTCCTGTCCCGTTTGGGTGTTGCTGTTGACAGAGTATCTTGTTAACAGCGCACGAATGCCTCAGGAGTAGGAGGGTGTGGAGGGGGCATCACAGAATGGGAGCATGTGGAGAGGGAAGGGAAGGATGAGACAAGTTTATGGCCACACTGAGGTGCTTTGAGCCACCTCCGTGCTCTGGTAAGGCTTTAACACTCCTGAGGTGCTCTCAAGAGTGAACCCCACAGTGCGTGGGGCTGGGCTGGGCTGGGCTGGGAGCACTCGGTGTGCTCACACCTCATCAAACAAGACCCACATTTAAGGACTGTCATGCCCAGGCACTGCCTTTCAGTCTTCTCTTAGAGCTTTGCTAAAAGTGGGGCTTGCAATATGTGTGAGACAAATTTGGAGCAGACTGGGGGGGGTACCTGGAGGTGTAGGTGCATCCTGTGTGAGCACAAAGCTCAGGGTGTTCCTTACACCAGCAGGGCCAGGAGAGGGTTGGGACTGCAGTTGCCTCTTGCAGCAGGTGGAATCTCTTTGCCTGCTAAATCCTGGTGGCTTTTATTGCTGTTTTCAGCCGGAGGTG